>NW_027113493.1:110272-117935 GCF_000696795.3 Halyomorpha halys
AGGTGTTCAATGACTGTTTGGATAGAGGACACTTTCCAACAAGCTGGAAAATTGCTGAGGTTAAGCTCATTTACAAAGGAGGTGATAAGGACAAGCAGTCAGCCAAGTCTTATAGGCCCATATGCCTCCTTCCCGTCATAAGCAAAGTGTTAGAAACCATGATGGTCATGAGCCTAAGACCAGTCTTCACAAGAGCTAGCCATCCACGCCAGTACGGATCCACAAAGACAGAGGAACCGTAGACGCCTTACTGAGAGTGCGCCGTGACGTTGAAGAGAGGGCGGAGAAGTATGTTATGCTCCTCCTGTTTGATATATCTTCTGCCTTTGATAGCGTTTGGTGGCCGAGCGTACTCCAGCAATTGCAAAAATATGAGACCCCGAGCAACTTGTATGACCTCTTAAAGAGTTACCTTGAGAAGAGAATGATAAAGATACGAGGCAACTTCTATGAAATCAAAGACACCATGGAAAGAGGTTGCCCTCAGGGCTCTGTCCTTGGTCCTGCTCTGTGGAAATTGGTCTTTAACCAGTTGTTGGGGGTGCTTGAAGAAGAGCGGTTCCCTGCCACAGCTTATGTAGATGACCTTTCTGTAGTAGTAGCGTCGAACAGCAGGGCCAGATTAAAAGATGAAGCTGGTCGGTGCGCCAACCTGATAGGAGCGTGGTGTGAGAAGAAGAAGTTGAAGATGGCTGCTGCCAAGACTCAAGCTATACTCTTAAGGGGTACGACAGACAGGGCCCATCCTATTACTCTCAGGATACAAGGAGAAGTGATACGACCCAGTGAAATTGTGACATACCTTGGCGTAAGACTTGGTAGAAAGTTAAATTTAACACCTCATTTAGACTACATGAGAAGTAGAGTAGCCCTTGCTCTTAATGGACTCAATCGTATAGGAGGCGCATTTTGGGGCCTCAGATACCCAGCAACATTGACCATCTATAAAGGAGTAGTTGTGGGTATCTTGAGATATGCATCCCCCGCATGGAGTCGACATCTCTCGAAAAGGCAGAAGAGAAGGTTGGCTACAATACAGAGGATAGCTCTGCTGCGAGTCACTCGTGCATACCGAACAGTGTCTCATGAGGCGGTACAGGTATTAGCTGGAGGAGTGCCTATCGATCTTCTCCTGCAGGAAGACTATTATCGACACAAAATAAAGAGGGAAGGTCTGGCGGATTTACCGGAGAACCTCCAAGCGCATATTGGTGAAAGCCCTAATAGATGGAAGAGGATCCTTCGAGAAGAAACCTTGCAACAATGGAATCGACGGTGGGTGGATTGCTTAAAAGGGGCCACCCTAAGGAAGTACTTTCCAACCGTTGATTCACGCCTAGAATCAACGTGGGTCCTCCCTGATTACTGGATCTCACAGTTCCTCACGGGTCATGGGGGTTTCCGAGCTAAGCTCGCCGTACATGGCATAAACATTGATCATCTATGCCCAATTTGTCAGGTTCCTGAGACCGCCGAGCACGTCTTACTTGCCTGTACCGCCTATGAAGCACTGAGAGCCAAGATGATGAGGGAAACAGGACTCTATGTTCTGACTGAGAGCGATCTTCCTGAGCTGATGAAAAAAGAAAACTACCCGCACTACAAGACCTTCGTGTATGGGTGGAAGGAGGTTGTGGGCCCTACTCACTTCTCCCTGGGTAGGAGAGAATAAACTACACCAGCAAGGCCTCAGGAGGAGAGCAAGATTTATTTTAAAGCAATAGCAAGCTGTGTGCACAGCTATGTAAATGTTTGACATATGCAGCAAGAGTTGTACCAACTGCTGCGAACACCCGTATTGCCTAATAGGCAGGGTAGGGTGATAAATAAATAAATAAATAGTTAAGCAAACTAATCCCTCGATAGTTGCTCGATTTCAATGAATCTCCCTTCTTCTTGTATACAGACACTACCACAGCATCATTCCTCTCCTTGCGTATCCTCTTCCCATATCGGAGCTATCAGATCCTGTAGTTCCCTGGTGACTTCGTAAAGTACTGGTTTAAATAATTTTGCTGGGAGTCCATCATTACCGGGTGATTTATTATTTTCGAGTTTAAACAAGATGTCTTCGATGTCCTCTACATCTGGTGGAATGGCCTGTTACATCTAAAGAGGCACAAATAAAAGTCATTAATACAAATTTGGTGAATTCTAATTAAGAAAACAGTCTTGAAAAATATTTGGAAACATTCATATCAATATGTTGATACCATAGTTATACCATTCATGGAATGGTATTACATAAATCAATTTTTAGCACTACCTTGATATTAATCAGTCTAGGGACTAAATTGTTGAATGATTTGATCGGAAATAATTGTTTTCATTGTAAACGCTACCATGTAAGGCATAAATAATTCATTGCATTTTCTTGAGAAAAGGCCATTTACTAATGTTTTGAAAACCTAGTGTATATAACTAAACATAGACAGCTGATGTTTTGTCGATCTCAACCCATGAAAATCTCGCATTACAATAACGTAAAGTGAAAATATAAAAATAAAAACAAGTCGATAAACGAATTTATTAACCCGCACGACATTCAACCTTATCATTTATTTACACAAATATTATATTAAACTGACCTAACTTCTACGATATTAGTCGGTTAATTTTGATAACATTCTCAATATGGAATTACCAAATGAGATTTAATTTGAATTCCGAGAGAGTACAGTGCTACAAAGGACAAGAGTTGAGTAGTAATAATGCAGGGAAGTCAGCCACTATATCAAACTGTATCTCAACGGATCTGACTTAGATATTAATTACGTACAAAGATCTTTCATGCTACCCAGTTTCTCTTAACCTAAATAAATGTTTTTCTACGGATGACACAGACTTAATATAAAATTCACAATTAACATAAGAATATACCAGGTTTTTAATACTCTCTTAGTACCCGTGGGAGGAAATAAAAGATCTCATTGCTAGACTGCAGACACTTAATACAATATGAACGTAATTACACAATGAAATTTTATTATAAAACATAAAATTTAACTATTCAAACGCTTCAATAATGTTTTAATAGACAGCAATAAATGGTATTACTACCCTCAGGGCAAATAAAATATATTCATCTGAAATTGCCTGCTGTATATAAATTTACCAATAATAAAAATATTGGTAAGTAACATATGCAGGAAAAAACTCATTGAAACTAAATGATTGAAGGCAGTACCCAAAAATTTTAAAATAAGATATAAAACCAGAAACATTAATATTCTTTACAAAGGAGCAACTCAGATAGGTAGATTGTAGATCAAAAGTGTTTCAAAATAATTTTATAAATATTTTGGCCACCGTATAAAAGAAAAAATACTTTATTTTTACTAATTTTATTTTTATTTTTGTACGCATATTTTTAATATAATCGTACTATATATAAACACGAATAATCAATATTATATATTTACGTACGTGTATACACAGAATAAATAATTATTTGTTGTAATGGTGATAATTAAGCGCATTGTATAATTCGTATATTACAGCTTAATCCTTATCAGTTCTAGGGACCAAGTCCCCTCGGTCAGTGTCACTCAGTCCAAATAAGTTTTGGGGACCATGACCACGCAGACGATTTGTCAGAGACAATTAGTCACAGTGAGTGTAAATGAAAGTTGCTCGGCGTAAGGGCACAGTTTACAAAATCACCTGAAAGGGAAGACTAGATCGCCCTGTGAAGCCAGAGATCGTGAGTTCAAAGCTCCCAACCATAAACCTTTTCTTAAAAATTTAATTAAGGTTTAATTTTTTTCTAAGATTATTATAAAATAATATAATAATAATTGTATTCAAAAATACATTTTTTTTTTGTAGATATTATCCTTTATGAAATAATTTATTTTAAATTGTGTTCAAGAAAATTCATTTTAATTTATTTGAATAATCTGGAGACATATACTTTAGTTTTGTTTTTATACTGTTATTTGAAGTTTATTTTTTTAACAACTAGATTTTAGGAACTTTTAGGGACAAGCTCGGGACGACGGGGAGGATAGTCCATGAGATCTTGCTGAAAGAGAGGAGATACCCGCAGACACTAAGTCCCCACATCCGGGAAGAGCTTTAAAGTTTAAAAAACCAGAGGATAATTATTGACAATACTTCCTCGTACAATAGTCCGTTGTGAGCAGTAAAAAAAAAAAAAAGAACGCACCAAATGAAACCACCGAAAGTACCGGGTGGTAATAGATTACAGGAAGCTGAACGACAATACCATAGACGAAAAGTATCCGATCCTCAGATTTAAAGACATTTTGGACAGGCTGAGCGGAGCAACGGTATTCCGCACTTTAGACTTGAAGGCTGGACATCATCAAACTAAAATGCATCCTAAGGATCAACATAAGACGGCATTCACATTTGAGATGGGCCATTATGGATTTACAAGGAAGACGATTGGCCTCAAAAATGCTCCCATACCTTCCAGCGCCTGATGGACGAATTTTTGAGGGGAATTGATAAATCAGTATGCCAGATTTATATGGATGATCTTCTAGTGTTCAGTAGGAACAAACACGAACACGTACAACATTTACACAGCGTAGCGAATCCGGAGATTCGTTCTTAAATTATCAAGAGAGAAACAAATAAGGGCTGGGGCAGAAACAAATAATTTTTTTAAGCCACACAATTTCTAGGGAAGGAGTTAAATCCAAAGCCTATAAAGTCGCCGTTATACGAAAGATGACAGTGACATGTGAGGGGAGTTCGGAGATTGTTGGGAAATTATTACAGGAGATTTGTGCCACAAATGGCCAAGTACCTTGTCCCACTCAACAACCTTCTCATGACAGGTAGAAATTTGATCATCACACCGATGGTCGAGGACAATATTAGGCGGTGCATGGAGAAGCTACTACGGGAGCAGGTACTGGACAATTCAATATCACAACGGACACGAGTGATTACGCGAGGGAGCTGTGTTGTCTCAGAATGGTGGAGAGGGAGATAGCCCAGTGGCGCACGCCAGTAGGGGTCTAAGAGAAACGGATACCAGATACAGTGAAAGAACTAGAGGACATAATGAACGACAAGAGGTGGAAGATTGTATGAAAGACGAAGACCAGTGGATTGATTCAAATTGAGTGTAGTATGTATAGGAGGAGCAAAATCACGACGATTTGGTCACAGTCAGGATGACCGTATTTGAGTAGTGTTGACCTTTACGTGGGAAATGCCATCATCTGGGAGAAGATCAAGTGGTTATGGTGCAGTTAACAAATAAGGATGAATAGGAGGTTCATCCGTTACAAGCAGATGGCGGAAACCCTTCAGACGAACGACAATAAGAGGTAGCTATAGCATATCACCAGGGCAAAATGCTCTGAAATCCCTATGACACTGCAGGCGTCAAAGAGAAAGTACTTTTGGTAGGGGATGAAGAACAGAATCACGGAGGTCGTAGGAAATTGCGAAGTTTGTCTGTGCATGAAATATAATAGAAACCCACCAAAAAGGAGACAAGAGGAAACAAATACCGCAGATGCCCCGCTTAACGATCTCATCTGGAGAGGATTTAAACGGGTAACTGTGATTGTTATCTTCAGTAAGATGGCACTGGCGCACCAGCAAGAAAAGTCGTTGGAGACAGTGTTTGCAGGTTTCCAGTTGTGGTTCCAATTCAACTATGTTTCGGAGGGCATCGCATCAGACGGAGGCAGAGAATGTGACGATGCCAGGATTCGAACTGAAATGAAGGACCTTGACGTAACGTGGACACCCAAAGAGC
Organism: Halyomorpha halys; assembly: GCF_000696795.3. Taxonomy (NCBI): domain Eukaryota; kingdom Metazoa; phylum Arthropoda; class Insecta; order Hemiptera; family Pentatomidae; genus Halyomorpha; species Halyomorpha halys. The sequence goes on from NW_027113493.1 coordinate 116,016, forward strand.
AGAGGAGGCGCCTTAATGTCATGTTACCATTTTCGCTTATATCAAATCGACAAGGGATTGGAACCGGATGTAGCAATGTCTAAGACGATAGCGGCATGTTACGTCGGGTATGGGTTCAAAAGGAACCTTTACTAGCCCAACCGTGAAAAGAAAATAATAGTCAAATTTTGATATTTTTAAATAAGTAAACATAAAAAAAGGAACAAAAAATATAAAAACTAGAAAAAAAGAAAGCTTAAAACTATTACAAAATTACATGAATTGAACGAAAGTAAGAAGAAAAAGAGTCTTATATCACCGGTGATTGATGAGGCCCTAGTTGTGGTTGTTGTTCTGAATGGATGTTCTGGTGGAGGTAGATCGACGTATGTCCCGCCGCCTTGTCGTCTTGGAGGATGAGCCGAAGTAGTCCGCCCGCCGTGGCTAAAATAATTTAAGTTGGCACAGATGGACAGAATGCTGGCAACTACGAGTATGAAGTGAGGAGACAATGGAGACGATATGTGTGTGCACACTGAGACTCTAAGGAGTCGTCTGTCTATTTTCAGTATAAAAAACAACAGAGAGTAGTTGCTTTGTTTTTTGACTTAATAAAAATCATATGTTCCAATAATCGATTTCTGGACCATATGTTGGCCGCAACACGGCATATAACCATTCAGTGCACACAGTTATGGGTTTCCACCATTTGAGTTCCACTTTGGGCTGCGAGGACACATACGGGACTAGAAGGGCACTAACAGGGGTAAGGAGGTATAGCGATACGAGGGTCCATTCAGGGTGATAACCATTACAGAACGCAACATAGTTACATATTGAGCAGTTTAAACTTCCACCAATTACAAAATAAAAACTGTAGTGTCCTACCACATAATATAACAAAAAATGTAAATTTATTCTATTTATTGTTTTTGACTTTTGTAAATATTTTTTTTTCATTCTAGTTTGTTCATGTATTGTATGACGAGTTTTTTTTTTTATTTTCTAAGGTTTAAATTATGTATATAGGGTGTTTGTGTTTTTTTTTTTTTATAATGATGTAGGAATATATTTTTTTGTTATTATATTGTATAGTATTTATTAATTTACTAGGATTTAGGATTATTTGTAAACTGGTGGGAGAGAGTTACGGCCTGATTCAGCTGTTACTTCTATGTCAGCTGACTGAGGAGATCAGCTGATCGAACATACATATAGAGATGCATCGAACACAATAAAGTCTGTATTTTACAGCAGTCCAAGCGTTTTTCTTTTTATCTTTTTTAAGTTTTACTATCGCTGATTCTTAAGTTTTATATAAATATATACTCTTACACAATACATCTCTTTGGATCGCAATCGTAATGCTTAGTAACTATAACAGATATAATTGCAACTATTCCCCAATTAAAAGAGGCACTTACTTAAGTTAGGGACGTGACAGCTGTGTGGGTTAGGGCTTGAATTCCATGGTACCCAGTTTGGAAAGTTGAGGGCTCTATTAGTTTTTTTAATTACATTGATACGGATTTGTTTAAAAAATAAGGCTGTTATGTAGAAAATTATCTATTTAAAAAAAAAGATTGTGGACAGTATTAAATTTAAGATTCAAGGGATTAGATTTGAAAATGGATAAAAATAAACAGAAAATCAATTATTATTATTAATAAACCTTTATTAAATAATAAATGCAGGATAATTGGAGTTTGAAGGGTTTTTAATTTCCTGAGTAATTAATACAGAGAAGAATATATAGCCGTTGAAATAAATAAGGGTAATGATTTTGATGTATGTTATATATTTTATGCGTATGTAATTAAATTTGAATATTGAAAGATGAATGAAACATGCGTACATAACGTGAGTCGCTTCAATTTTATTGTAAAATTTATTCGAAAGAACTACACATATCGTACTAATAGGAACGAATGATACATATAT
>NW_027113493.1:118150-134533 GCF_000696795.3 Halyomorpha halys
TTAATTAGTTGTTGAATTATGACCTTTCTAAATAATCCTAAACCACGAAATATTTGTTAAGAAGAGAATATACAAAATGTTCACTTATAGACGTTGGAAATTCAGTTACGAATATTTATCACTAATGATAATATTACTTTACTTTAGGCCCTTTATAAAGAATGAATGGTCTGCACTATAATCTGGTTCTGGACTTCTTTTATGAACTTATTTTTGTCTTGTTTTTTAACAATATACAATACACTAGAATAAAATCATTAGAATGGAGAGTTTTCTTTGACAGAGAACTAATTCCACCCAGAACCTAATGACCTAAGTATTAAACAAGAAAAAGTACTTTCTTGCACAAGGGCAGTGCTGATTTTTCGCCCCTATTCCATTTCTTAGGCGGAAGGAGAAAATATGCCTCCCGGCGGTATATCTTCATGGGATCACACTATTTCACCGGTTACAGTACAGCTGGCAAGACAGCTTCCTCCTCAGGAAGTTTTACCTTCTCCTTGATAGGACAGTCGTTTCTGGAAGGGTATTTTATGTCTCCGTCTTTAAACGTGAAATTTAAAAACAAACAAAAGGCTTTCGTGAAACGGTGTTGTAAGTTGTGCAGTTTCATTTAAATATCATTTCAGAACCTTGGCCACGAATAAAAATTTATCAAGTAGGCTAGAGTAAGAACTAAATATTACTTTTCCGCTGTTTCACGGATATATTTTTTAAAACCTGACACAGTAATGCGATCGGAACATTTGGAATATTTGAATGGCTAGGCATCGTAAACATATAGCAATAACTTTACAAAAATACTCATTGTTCCTAAGATTAATAGATACATTTCTAATTACTACTGCATATCCAACGGTGATTAAAAAAAGTTATTATTTAGAACTGAATTCTTAAAAACTAATACCAAGTCTTCTTCCTCACATATCTGAGTCCCTACTGAGATCTTTCTCACATACAATAAAGAACTTGAAAAGCGTAAACCTTTAGTGGTTGGAAATAATTCGGTAGGAGAGGGATATGAGTACCAAATAGAAAAAAAATAATAGGGAAAAGACTAATTTAATTATTTATTGATTTGAAAGTAATTGTTATGCATTGTTTGTGGTAGGATTTTCAACAGAAAGAAAATCCTTAGTTCTAGAAGAGTGTAATGAATAAATCACAAAGTTATAAATAAATATAATTAAAAAAAAAGTAAATAAGTAAGATAACTCGGGTAAAGTTTTCTCAGTGGCATTATACTAAGGACCACGACCGTATTTAGAATGAGATGATGGGAGGATTTCAGATGTAACAGTCGACACAGACCAGATATGGGCTCTGAAACACATATGTTGTTTATATATTTTTAATCAATATACGAGATAAAAAAAAGTAAATAATAATGGAGTAGATTATTTGGATTATCTTTCTCAAGTTTCAAATTCTACAGAGGTCATAGATATTTGTAAATCCATATCCTCCTGTGGACATTATGTTGCTTTATTCAGGCTTACATCAGGACAAGCTTGCACTTAATTAATTTTAATCCATTAAATGTTAAAGTAAAGCATTTGGCAATAGCATAATTTAATCGTTTTCCTTTAATATTTAAACGTTATTTTCCTCAGCTGAGCAAAATTTTCTTTTTTCATTCTACTCACCAGAAAGATAAAAGTGATGTATAAGAGAACACGAGATTATAAATGATGAGCCCATCACACGACCGACTAATGTTTAATAAAGTTTCATGTTATGCAAATTCAGTCATTCGTTTAGGTGTTTGTAGGTAAAGATGATTGACAATAGTATCTCTATTCCACATGAAATAAATACAAATTTACGCATTTATAAACGAAGAGAAATAGGAGATACAAAACTAATCCCAGCTTTTGTTGGTGGCTTATACAAAGGAAGATAACAACATGATGCAATGCGATTCATGGAGAATTTTCTAAACAGATGCAAACCGTTGCAAAGTTTATTTAAATATTCAATTAGGAAGATTTTAAAATGTAAAATTATAATTATACAAAAAATGGTGCATAATACACTGCCAATTAAAGACAAGATTTCGCATGAAAACTCTCACGGGAACTCTATAACAAAATCTTAGCCATTAAAATTTAAAAGCAAATCACTGAATAAAAAATATAACATCCTGAAGGATTAGTGTGATAATCCTGGAGTTTCTTAAATGCAACATATGAGGTTACAGCTGGATCAAATGGCTCCCAAGAGTATACTTCGAAGACTGCGATGGCGAAAAGGGGGCAGGTCAAGAGAGAGCCTCACTGGTAGCAATGTTGGGGTATTCATTTTGGACCCTTATATTCTAGAAGACAGTATGCTCCCAGATTTTTTTTTTTTTTTTTAATGTTTCTTTGATATAAAAATACAAACTTATATGAAGTTATTAAACTTATATATTATATGATCTTATAATCATTTCATTGGACGCCATTATGATTGTCAGATAAACTCAAAAGAACAATATATTTCTCTATTCCCTCTAAATTTGCCTGAACCAGTCCATGCTAATTGGCCCGTTCACTGCAACGGCTATTCAAGCTAGGCAAGAGCACAATTCTTGTATTCATTATCAATTCAGTTTCAAATTACCCCATATCATTTTTTGAGTGTTAATTGGAAATATTCAGCCAACGTTCAATTAGTCACTGCAAAATTGATTGGTAATAATCTGGTGCATCTTTTCCGACTTTTTATTTCTTTTTGTTTTGTGAATAAATGTATTTCAATTTAAAGTCCAATTTGATAAGTACTTTCCAAAGCTATGTAGTTTAAATCCAAGCTATTTTGGGAAATGTGAGATCCATTAGACTGGAACAACACTTTCAGCTTTGCTTATCGGATCTGGACAGTGGGGAGTACATGTACAAAACATCACCTATTTTGTCACCCAGCACCTGTTCCATTCTTTTCCTAATTTAGAATAATATTTCCTCGAGTTATCTTCTTTCATTTTCAGGAGTCGTCTACAATCATTATCCTTATAGATAAAGGATATCCATAAGATTTCTGAGCCTTCTCCTTTAAATACATGCTTAAATATGATATATATATGCTGTGGCAGAAAATTGTTAAATAGGTATCTATTCTGTTACTGTAGCCGTGAAACAACCCTGTGGGTTCTAGAACTTTCTTGGAGTCCATGAAACGTCATAAAGTGGGTATCCTTAATTGGGATAAAATTTGGAGGTTGATCTTGAAAAATTCACCTCCATGTATGACTGTTCTTCTAGAAAGAGAACTTCCTTACAAATTACTGAACCTCCGACCCTTCGGAGTCACGCGGTTCACATATTATTATATAGTGATTTTAATTAGGATTGAAGTTCAAAATTGCCTAGTGTAGAATGATACTTACCGAAAATCTAACCTGTTATATAAAAATTAACGTCTTTAAAGTCCACATGATTCATTGAATCAATACCGATAATGAGAAAAATACAACAAAGACATGAGTACATCTGCCATATGTTATATATATATATATATGTGTGTTGAAATCTCTACTGTCCCAATTGGACATTTTAAAACATCGATGGTATGCGATCACTGATTTTGAAAACTACTCGTTACCCGCCTTACATATCTTAATTGATTCAACTTTTATCACAATTCGTGATAAATTTACATCCTAAATTTTATAAATTAAGACTTTCATTAATTGAAATAAAATGAGCAATTAGTTGTTTTATGATTTTTTTTTTATCTTATTCTGTTGATAGGAAAGGTTTCTCATCACTAACAAAACTTAGAAATATGAAGACCTCCTCAAAGTTCACTATGGCCATAACATCTAATTAAAAACAATTGTTAGTCACATCCATGCACATACAGTTCTTCCTGACGGTTCTTCATCATTTTTTTTTAATAAATTCGGACATAAGGAATTTTCTTTGATTTTCGATGTTGGGCTCTAAATAAATCTTTAACTAGGTACTAATTTCATTTCAGTGTCATATTTGTGTGTAAAAAAGGTATAATAAATTGTTTTCATTATTTTTCCTGATATTTATTAAACAGGGAGTTCAACTTATGTTTAAATACTTCAACAAAATCCAACTGGCCAAACTCAAAATAAAATAAGCACTGAAAGGGTTCCATTCACAAGTGTATAACGATACTGAGGCATGAGAAGAAAAACAGTTAATATAAAAACTTAATATGCAGACTGGAGTGGCTATAGATTAGCTGAAATATATCACAAGAGAAGGCTCCAAGATATTGCCTGGAATTCCAATATCGTGTGGGTTATCCTTGGCCAACGCCACAGCTTCCTCAATCCCATCATCTCTTATCATAATTGAATCCGTCTTTCTCTGCAGTCCGTTGTTAGAACTTCCTAAAGTAACTAAGCCCCTATGGGTACTGGCAAGAGAAATTAATTTAGATGGCTCTATTACTTGATATATGGGTATGCAATGTATAATTATAAATGTGGGTTATCCACTTAAGTGATTAAAACAGACAAAGCAGTAAATTAGTAATAAGAATTCGGTTAGCTAAAAGAAAAAAAATCCATTCATTGCTCTGTTAAGCATACCAACGAAAAATTATTATAAAAAAACATGAATAATAAAAAAATATAGATAATACTAACGATGTAGATAAATGCAAGGTAAGAGGGAGAGAGCAAAAAAGACTTTTTACGTCTTATTTTAATTAAGGTCTTATAATAATCAATTTAAAATTTATAACAAAGAATAAAATTAACATAAAAATTGAGCTGTTTTATTCAATAACCGAAAGGGAAACATAACATTATTTGTAAAAGATATAAAATGTACATTAGGTATATAATAGTATAACCCATTCCAGGTTATCCTGTAGAAAAATTATACCATTTAAGATATATAACTTATTAAAACTCACTAAATCATTCCATAGACACTAAACTAGTAGTAAACACACCTAAAGCAAGTTACTTTATATAGTAAATTGTGATTGATTTTATAAAAATGCAGCAACTTGCTTCCAAATCAATGATACTTTTTAGATTTGTTTGTTATATTATTGACGTAGAACTTATTCAAAACATCGGTGAAAGAACTACATAGGGTTATTTTCATTGTTCTTTATTCTGATATAAATATAAATGAACATAATTTTGCTTGGATAAAATACAGTATTTCTCGAATAGAAGCACATTACCTAAGCCTAAAGAAAGTTGTTTATACATTTCTCAAAATAAAACCTTAATGGTATAGATACGTAATCATGACTTTTCGGCCTCTAAGAAATATTTTTATTCTTGTATCTGGCTTATTCTTTAGTCCTTTTCATTCATTAGTCCGATTAATTAATTCTTTCAATCGAGATTAAAACAAAATCTTAATTCCTCGTCCAGACCTGAATTAGACAAATTTTCTGTTAAATAGGTAATTACCAGAGTAAATCGAGGTTCCATATTTCTTAATTTTCAATCGTAAAGGGGTTTTCAAAATTAAGTTAATTTATATCAACTTCTAAGAAACGGGTATTTTTCTCCAGACCTGTCACCTCACCCATCATGTCTCTTGAATTTTTGAGATTAAATTTATTTTTTCTTGCTTTAGTTTATCGGTGATATTAACTACTTATACTGACGTCAGCGTGGGGTAAAATAGTCACAAACATGAAAATCATATCATATCTCATTATATCCTCGTTGCACATTACGAGGCAAAATCTGATAATTAATTTTTTAGAGTGGTATTCAAGTTTCAATTTATATGTATTAATTTAATAATTGGTATAAATAAAGTTAAGAAAATCTAAAAATACTTATTTTATAACTCAATCCGTTCTAGTTTTATTGGTTAGTAAATGACTGGAGACAATAATCATTTTTATTTTCATTTTAAACATTCTTGGGCCATTCACGGTCCTAGAGGAGAGTATTTTTTTAATTTCGATAGAATATTTCTTCTTTGGTTTATTATCAAATCTTTCAAACAACATATTTGTTTACGTTCCCTACATAAACTCAATAAATTCAAATAAACAAAATGAAAGATGCTTACAGGAAAAGTTTATGAAATTTCGGCGTTTAGACCCTGTTGAGACTATTTCAATGAGGATAACACCTAGCTGATTTTAAACAAATCTAAATTGTACATTGATATAATGAGTATAATAAAAATTGTTACTGCTGTTTTTGAGCAAAAATTATAAAAAAGTTTAAAATATATTGCATAAATTGGCTCTTCTAGATAGTCAATTTTGTCGACAAAGTTCCTTCAACATATCAGGCATACCGACGTTTTAAATATGTAATTTTAGGATTGACAGGTTGTTTTGAATAACCCTTCCAAGACAACAACCCTTTTTAAGGCTTAAGCTCTCATAACTAGCGAGTAAAAGTCCTTTTGCAATTGAGGTGCTTCTGGGAAAGTGTTCGGGGATATTTTCGAGGACGAACTTTGGTTGTGTTTGGATATATTTTATCTTATGGTCTAGAGCATGCATGATTTGGATACGTTCTTGTTTGTTCTACGGAATAAATCCACGACATAGGAAGACAAACTGCCTCATCCAGTTCTTTTATTATACTGTGTTTTGGTGGTCATATTCTATGTACATTTTCGTACCGCTTTGAATACTGGAAAGTAGATTCATCGTATTTATTTATTTTTTTGTTAAATTTCTGACAAAATCTAATTTAAAAGCAGCCTGGTTTAAAAAAACAGACAAACTTGAAATGAAAACTGTGGTAGCTTTAGCCAATTTCTATTTGGCCTATATATATATATATATATAATGCCTAAAGGTCAAACAATCAAGGGTCGGTTATGGGTCAACAAAACTTTTAGGTTAGTAGACAGGCTCGCTGTCACGCTGATACCGTCGCCCCTAACATTTATTATATTTTAAAAAATATATAAACATATAATTTTAAAGTTCTTATCGATCCCGTCTCAGAATACTTTTTTTATTTAATAAATATAATGATTATAATATAATAAAATGAATAAATCTTTTTGAATTATTAAGAATTTTGATCAAATAAATGTAAACCGTAATGGGGGGTTTTGCAGGAAAATAAGTTGATTCTACAGTCAGTGCCTGAAAGAAATAATAAATACAATTTTCTCTATCATAATTTAATCCACCCTCCAAATAATTTGCAAATGCTTTAATGTCAAGTGAATTAGTCCAACAGACCTTTGTTATTTTATGCCTACAAAGAGCTAATGTTAGAGACAGTCAATATTTCCATCACAAACGATTTTCCCGTTTGCTGCTTTTTGTTATTATTAACTAAACCTTATTATTTCCTGCAGACAAGTTATTTTGTCCTAAAATTTTCGATTAGTGTTTCAATTAAATGCTCAAAGGTGTAATTATCATTTTCATTAATTCCCCTCACTATATTTTCATCTTTCGACCACATAATACATCGGTTATTAGTTTATTTATGTCTGACGTTTAATTAAATACTTTGCACTGATTTATTTGTTTGTTTGTAATTATCTATAAAATAATTATAGCTAATTGATATTTCTTGTCTGTGCCTGTCTCAATCGGTCGTAACTGATTCTCTTACTCTTCGCATTGTCCATAACCACAATGCAGCAAGTTATCATGTAATCTTTGTAACATTAGAGGAATATTAGGGAAACTTTAAAAGGGAATTTGTCTTGAAAGAATATTTTCAAATATACCTTTCTACATAGCGCCTACATTCTCAGTATGCATTGGCAAGCATCACCTTCCCTGTGGATTGCCTCATATTATATTTTTTTTAAATATAATATAATATAATTTTTTTTTTAGTAAGATGGTGTTCATATTTATAAAATTCTCATGAAAAACAATTACTAGTCATGCTTATTAGAATAGATCTTCCTTATTAGTATTTTCTGAGCATCATATAATTTATGACAAATCCAAAAAGTCTGATGATGTGAATAAAAAATTAAAATAATTGTTTGGCTTACTGACTTAATTGCCATCAAAACATCAAGATCCGACCCCTGAATGTAGTAGGTAATTACAGCAATCTCGACCTAATTCACTGCCGAAGCTGCGTGTTGGGATCCTTTTGCATGTTGTACATGATACAATCAAGGAGGATGTGATACAATCCAATTGTAGCTTTTATAGCCTGATATGTAGCTTCGTGTTTGCTCTCTACACTGCCAGGATCCCAAGATATCTCTGACAGCCTAACATACACGGACAGTGTCACTTTATCATGGTAATATATACAGACTGTTTCATGACCAAAAGGAAGATAATGTCGTGTTATTTTCATTTCGTCGTGTACTGAAAAGTTTGACGTATCTGAAAATACGTAACAGGAGTTAAGGTAATATTTATATATATATACTACTTCTCTGTACATTTCTATTTTTGTATATTCTAACTATATCACTGTTTTTTACTTATTCCACATCGTTCTATTCTACATTATATTCGCTTACCCTATAATATATATTTACTTACTATTACTTTTTATCACCAATCACCAATATAGTATTTTCTCAAAACAGGCTATTTCTAGCAGTTTATGTTTTGCCTTTGTTGTTATCACTTCTATTGCGAAATATTTACTACACATTCAAAATTATCATTTTAACTGTTCACTATTTATTACTATGTCAGATATATAACTTCTTTTTATAGATGACACCTTCCTAATCATTTCGAAAATAAATGTGGTGGGGACGGTTATCTACTGGGTACCACCTTATTCTAACCATGGTCAGGGATTAGGTTTTCATTTAGTGGGATTGCCAAAGAAACAAAAGTCGACCTCCCTGCCTCAGGTCAAAATAAAACCTGCACTGCTGCAATAATGTCCATTGCCTAAAATAATGTTCATTGCCCTGATCCATTGTCTAAAAGAGTTTAGAATCCTTCGGAAAATAGTAGTAAAATTGATTTATTTTAAATCCTAACAGGAATTATAAAACATAGCTTCCTCACTACCAAGGTTAGGGAAGCATGGTATTTATGTAGGATTAAAAAATGAAATTTATTTGGAATTAAAAACTTCCTACTCCATTTTGCGTTTCAATCAAAGAACAGTAAAGAAACAAACGTTATTGTTAACTTTTTGTCAATTCTTGGCAGACTTTAGATGGATTGTGCTAAATAGAGATGGGACAGTGTTAAAAAAATTTTGAAACCAACAGTAAATCATCAAAACCCAAGTGATTAATTAGGAGAAAGTAATAAAGCCTTATTGCCAGCCGGTTTAGCTCTTATTAGTTTTCAGGAATTGGACGGTCAATTGAGTATAACTTGTATAATGTGCTCGTGAGAGTCCAGAAAATAACTTAAACCAACAATTATAAAGGTGAAGTACAAGGGAGTTCAACAACATGGAATATATAATTACTTCGTTCCACAGTCGACTCTCAGAAAACCAAATTTCAAAAATTATTCATAAATTTATGAAGGGTCATTTTCCTAAAGTGTTTTCCCTAAATTTACTTTTACAAATCGAATATATCAAAACATAAAACCCAAATAAATTGTGTTATAGTAGTTATGATTTCATCACGTCTATAACACAATGTTGACAAACGCAATATAATCAGTACTACATCTTGTTATTTATTGTTTTCTTCACTGCGAATTCTATTCTTTATTAAAAATATATCTCAAACCTCTTTCTAAGATACTGAACGTAAAAATAAAACAGGGGAGTATATATAGGGGATATAGCAAATATAAGCACAATAAAAAAAACAGCTTTGCCAAACTCCTTTTCAGCAATAAAAAAAATTAAAATAAATCAGGCTCCTCAAGCTCCTCAAGAAAAAGACATAAAGGACCAGTTTGACTGTGTTCTTAAATGTTGAAACAAAAACAGTTCTGTCGAAGAGCCAATTTTATGAGAATAAACTTCCGACGTGCTGGCGTTTCTATTTGTGATGTTGGGTTATTTCTCGAAAAGGACTTGGGAAATTACGTATGATCTATTTCACCTTTGGACTCTTTTATCGACAAAATTATTTTATTTATTGCTGATTTTTTTTTAGATATGAATAATCTAATATAGATATATATTGATTTTTTTTTTAGATTGGTTATAATAAAAAAACTTTTAGCCTCAATATTTTTTTTCACAGTTGAAAGTACTATCTTTGTATAAGATATTTTTGTATCAAATTAAAATTTATGTTGATTTTTGGAGAGGTATGAGTTACACCAGATCTATATATTTTAACATGAGCCAATTAAAACAGCACCGGTGCAAAATGTATCCAAAAATAAATATAAATTTGATTTCGAAAAAAAAAAGCAGGCTAAAAGGACCTATTTTATTACAATTGGTGTTATATGAAGTTTTTTTTATTTTACTAAAAACATATACAATAGGATGAAATAGATATGAAGGTACCAAAATGAACGAGGATGTTTTCAACTAATTCCCTTCACTTCATCTGTATGTACTGACATTGAGAAACAACGAAAAAAAAAGTTCAATGTACCAAGGACTTCAATAACGATAACTTGAATATTTTAAACCTCGTTACCTCAAACCTTGATTACCTCAAATAATTGGATAACTTGAATTTTTCTATTTACTCTTGAGATTCAAATTATTTAGAGTCGATTATACCATGGTTTTATGACCTATTGTTATTGATGTCCAATTTATATTTTAAATGAAGAATCTTTAATTACCTTGTAATATATATAGTGTCTGCTATGAATTATAGGTTACCCCTTCACTTGGTTCACTATATCTGGTTTTATCCATCTTTGAATCGTAACATAATCGTGTTTCATCAACGCTATTGTGTGTCAAAGCAATAAATTACCAGTAATTACATTATTTCCTTATGTATCGAGCCTGAAGGCTATCAAATTATTTTAATATCCAAAAGCCCTGATTAAAAATAAATATATATCATGTATTTGGTTCCTAAAGCGTAAGCTTTCTTGAAATTATTCAAACACATTTTTAATCATAACTTTCTAAATCCCAATTTCCCGCACAATCATCTTTGAGATAAATTTATCCCTTCTCTTCCTACAGTCCTTTAAGAGTATTCTGTAAGGAGGGTGGTGTAAAAGGATGGAAATGAAAAGAGGGTTCATATAAAGTCAGAGAAGGACAGAGAGGTGGCAGATACGCTAGGGAGGCGAGTAGCGGATGGTGATAATAAAAGGCAAACAGCGGTTCTCCTGTGATTAGAGCAAATCCCGTTGGGTCCTGACAAAACAGCTCTCTTTGAGTTCGTCTCTCATGTTTTTATTTACAAGCAACGATAATCAGCTCTGCTTTATGCTTCGTATGTGTAGCGGGTGTTCTCCCTTCAGATCTCCAACACTGGCGTTTCTTTAAGGTGGCTAAAGGCTATCAACATAACCATATGCACTCATCCGGTTTGTTGATTTTCACTTAAAATCAAAAATATTGTTAAGAGAGTTGAAAAACATGAAGAATATTTGAATTAATGAAATAAATCGGATTCAAATCTATTGATTTGTTATCAATCTTTGGAGCAGACTTAGACTTATTTTATTTCAAATAACAAATGGGTTTCTTTAGCATTTTCCTCGAGCTTTCGGCCAAAATTTTCCCATTCTAAAGAAAACTAGGTCTTTTATAGGGTTCTCAAAGGAATGAGAGGAGAACGACCGACTTCTCTGAAGGGAATCAAGGATAGAAATGGAGATATTGCGTGATCAACTCATCATGGAAAGGTGGAGAGAGTATTTCCAAGGTCTGCTAGAGAGAAGAAATGAGATCCAAAGGGATTTACAGGAGATCTGCGTCGAAGATGACTACATCAGGGAAGAAGAACTTCAAGAAGCCATCAACAAAGTCAAACTGGGAAAACTTGGCAAAGCTGCAGATATTGACGAAATCACTCCCGAAATGATCAAATATATGGGTAGTAAAGGCCAAGAGATGTTACTCCATCTTCTGAATCTCATTTGGAAAGAAAAGAGAATTCCTAAGGACCAGGACGTTGCAGTGATCCTTCCTATTTATAAGAAAAGGGACAGTCGAGAGTGTGGTAACCACCGAGGAATTTCACTTCTCAGTATACCCAACAAAGTGCATTTTAGAGTGTTGGAGACAATAATAAGAAAATTTGTCGATAGCCAGCTCGGAGAGGAACAATACGGTTTCATAGAACAACGAAGCACGCGAGATCTCATATTCGCAATGCGATAAATAACAGAGAAGACTGTCGAAAAGAATAAAAAACTTTCCGTTTGCTTTGTGGACCTTCAAAAGGCTTTCAACAGGGTGAGAAAGGAAGACATAGAGCATGAATTGTCAGACACAGGCATTGATCGAGGTATGACCTTGGCAGTGATGAATCTTTATAATAAAATCAGGAATGTGGTTAGAACAAGGAGCCACATGTCAGTGGAATTTGGGAGATAATCAGGTATTCGTCAAGGTTGTTGCCAGAGTACGCTGCTCTTCATAGTAGTCCTCGATAAAGTGAAAAAGAAAGCAAAACTGGGAATGAGACAGTTTATGTTAGGACACAGGAACTTACAACCCACAAAATTTTTTGTGTTGGCTTTTGCGGATGACCAGGTCTTGCTGGCTTTCAACAACCGAGACCTCCAATTCAACATAAGTGTTCTGCAAGAGGAAATGGCCTCGATAAAAATGAAAATTAACCCGAAAAATACCAAATATATGAGGATAGGAAAGTAACCCAGGAGAATAATGAGGGTGATCATATCGAACGGAAAAGACTAGAACAGTTCTAGAATTTCAAATATGGTGCTCATCTCAACAAAAGTGGTTACATTGATGAGGAAGTTTCTCAAAGAATCAATGCAGCTGGAAAAATATTTAGTTTGCTTCGAAGGGATTTCTTGGTTAAGGAGGCAGGATATGAACTGGAGTAGGGAAGAAAGATGGTCAAAGTGCAAAATACAGATATTACTATACAGTTAATACTGTATTATATACAGTTATATTATATACTGTATATATTAATATACAGTTAATACTGGAACCAGAGTTCAGACTCTGCAAATTGTAACCCCACACATAGCGGTGAAGGGGATTAAATGATTATAATGATGATGATCACAACAAATTGCCATATCGAATATCGAAAATGGCCATAACACTCCAATAGTGGAAGACACTAACAGGCAGTCTTTGGAGAAGCTGCAACAGGACCCGGTGCGTGCGTTTCCAGACTTTAATCACAAATTCACGATCACTACAGACGCGAATGAGTACGCGCTGGGAGCGGTGTTGTCGCAGGAGGGTAAAGGGGGTACTAGTACAGGTACTGGTATTTGGCGGAGGGGAACAAGTCCAGCATGTGGGCCTAGTAGTCCTTTTTCCCAACCTCAGCTGAGTTAGTGCCGCGTACTAACCAAGGTGGGAGTGAAGGGATTCATGTTTTGGGAACGCTGACCCCATCTTAATCTGCCCCAGGAGGGAATCCAACCCACAAAGTTCCAAACCGTACGCTCTGGGACCTACGCCCCAACCTCCACGGCCTAGAGTGAAGAAGGAGATACAGTAGACACCTGACGGATACGGAGACAAGATACAGCGCACTGGAACGAGAGCTCTTGGGAATAGCAGTTGACCACTATAGGCACTATGTGTTTGGAAGAAGGCTTACAGTACACACTGACCAGAGGCCCCTGCAATGGGTAGTAAAGAACAGTCTCAAAGAGTCTTCGGCCAGGATTACGCGTTTGCAGGAGCTTCTCGGGCAGTATAATATGGATATCATATATAAACCGGGAAATGAAAATCTAGTAGCAGATTGGTTGTCACGAGCAATAATAACAAATGCAGTAGAGGAGAAGGCTGGGCAACCGTGCGGTGTGATGAGACAGTTTCTGCGGGAATGGACGCCTAGAGAGGAAGAACAGGATGAAGCAGAACAAGATAATATGGAATAATCCTCAAATAACAAGAGTTCATCAGAAGAAAAATCAGAAGACATAGAGGAAATAATTAAAGACATGTATGGAAAAATTATTAGGATGACGAAAACCACCGGATTGACCAAAATTAAATATGATGAGTACGGGAGAAGTAAAACGACAATCTGGTCACAGCCAGGCGTGAAGAACGACCAGATCCGCAGAGTGTTGAATAATACTTTGAAGCCTGGAGAAAAGTATCACCTGTACGTTGGGAATGAAACCGTTTGGGAGAAGATAGAGCGGCTATGGCATGATGGACACATAGGAATGGACTGGACATTCATCCGTTGCAAACTGATGGTGGGAATACTTTTGGAAGAAGAAAAATCACGAGAATTCGCCCTTGCATTTTATCAGGGTAATATAAATCACCTCAGTATCCCTGAGACTATGCAGGCCTTTGAGAGAAGATACTTTTGGTGGGAGACGAGAAAGACTATATCGGAGATTTTAGGAAGCAGCGCGATTTCTTTACACACTAAGTACGACAGACATCCGCCTAAAGGAAGACAGGAGAAGACACCTACCACAGATGCACCGATCAAAGATTTACAAATTGACAAATTTACATAGAAGGGGTACAAATGGGTTACCATCATTGACCTCATCAGCAAAGCAGCAATGGTGCACCAGGTGCAGGACAGATCTTCGAAAGCAGTATTAGCAGCTCTCCACTTGTGATTTCAATTCTATGAAGTTCCGGTGCGCATTTCATCAGATTCTGGCAGAGAATTTGACAACGCCATGTTATGAAGGGACCTTGAGGTAATATGGTATATAAACACACCAGGTTAATATGCCATATGTTCGATTATATCAGGTCGACCAGAGACTAGAACCGGACGTGGTATGCCTAAGGCGATTGCGGCATATAATCATTCCATACATGCAGTTACGGGGTACTCGCTATTTGAGGTCCTCTTTGAACTTCACGGAAACCGGTGAGACTATAAGGGCACGACAGTTAATACTGGAAATACTCACTAACCACATTGCTCGAAGAAAGTTATGGGAGAAAGTACGGGGAAGAATCGAAAAAAGGAGTGTAGCGTGGGAAAATGTAAAGGTCACAGACGGGATAGGAGCGATCAAAATCGATCGTATATAGAAAGTTGAGTTCTAACAGGGGTAAAGTGATACAGCAATACGAGGGCCCATTCAGAGTAATAATCATTAGGGGAAATAATATAGTTACTGTAGACAGTACCCGAGAACCTAAGAAGTGGAAAATTCTCCATATTGGACAGTTAAAACTTCCGGCAATGCCAATATAGAGACTGGAGTGTTTTCATATCGCCTCCACTTGAAATGTAGTTATTTATCTAATTTTTTAATATTTTGTTTTAGTTGATTTGTGACTTTTGTAATTTTTTTAAAATTATAAGTTTAATTTATCTATATTGCGTTTACTTTTGGTCTGCTTGTGAGTTTTTTGTACTGTGGTATGGTATAGGATTTGTTTACGCACTAAGTACGACAGACATCCGCCTAAAGGAAGACAGGAGAAGACACCTACCACAGATGCACCGATCAAAGATTTACAAATTGACAAATTTACATAGAAGGGGTACCATCATTGACCTCATCAGCAAAGCAGCAATGGCGCACCAGGTGCAGGACAGATCTTCGAAAGCAGTATTGGCAGCTCTCCACTTGTGGTTTCAATTCTGTGAAGTTCCGGTGCGCATTTTATCAGATTCTGGCAGAGAATTTGACAACGCCATGTTATGAAAGGACCTTGAGGTAATATGGTATATAAACCAGAGACTAGAACCGGACGTGGTATGCCTAAGGCGATTGCGGCATATAATCATTCCATACATGAAGTTACGGGGTACTCGCTATTAGAGGTCCTCTTTGAACTTCACGGAAACCGGTGAGACTATAAGGGCACGACAGTTAATACTGGAAATACTCACTAACCAAATTGCTCGAAGAAAGTTATGGGAGAAAGTACGGGGAAGAATCAAAAAAAGGAGTGTGGCGCGGGAAAATGTAAAGGAGGGATCAAAATCGATCGTATATAGAGAGTTGAGTTCTAACAGGGATAAAGTGATACTGCAATACGAGGGCCCATTGAGAGTAATAATCATTAGGGGAAATAATATAGTTACTGTAGACAGTACCCGAGAACCTAAGAAGTGGAAAATTCTCCATATTGCACAGTTAAAACTTCCGGCAATGGCAATATAGAGACTGGAGTGTTTTCATATCGCCTCCACTTGAAATGTAGTTATTTATCTAATTTTTTAATGTTTAGTTTTAGTTGATTTGTGACTTTTGTAATTTTTTTTAAATTATAAGTTTAATTTATCTATATTGCGTTTACTTTTGGTCTGCTTGTGAGTTTTTTGTACTGTGGTATGAAGACTATATTGAAGATTGTAGGAAGCTCCGAGGTTTGTTTACGCACTAAGTACGACAGACATCCGCCTAAAGGAAGACAGGAGAAGACACCTACCACAGATGCACCGATCAAAGATTTACAAATTGACAAATTTACAT
>NW_027113493.1:134832-137756 GCF_000696795.3 Halyomorpha halys
GTCAGCTGACTGAGTAGATCAGCTGATCTAATGTGTATATAAAGATGTATTGAACCCAATAAATGGAGTTTATTACAGAAGTTCAAGCGTGTTATATCTTGTGCCATTTTCTCTTTTCTTTGACATTTTACGCTCTCTGATATTTAAATATATATATTCGATATTAGATAAGCAAATTTATCTTACACAAAACTAAAAATATGGTGAAAATTTCGAATTTTAATTAGCGTTATTCGAAAGTAAATCGTAAAAATAATGAAGTTGTCCCAAGGCCCATTATAATGATTTTTTGCGTTTACACTGCTCCTTCAGCTTCGAACTTCCACCAATATTAAACTTAACCAGGTCAGGGCAGCAAGATAAGACGTAGGTCGTGTTAAACTAATGTATGCAAATGTATAATTTGTGTTTCGGTCCTTTTGTGAGTAGTTAGTCACTTCTGACAACTTTAACATTTATTAGTACTGGTACATTAACATCTGACCCAGAATTTCTGTTTTCCTGTTTAATCAAAACTAAACGATAGAGCCTAAAAGCATTTCGGCTTAACATTTCCGACTGCCAATTGTTTGTAATGGGGTGTCAGTTAAAATGTCATAAAAGCTCCCAGTATTCAACTCAACTTTGGTAGTGGGCCCTGCAATATTTAAATCAACAATAATATATATAAGTTATCTTTTACTGAAGTGAAACTAAAAATAATAGGAGAGAGAGGAGTGCGAAATGAAACGGTTGAAGTGCTCTCAAAGACTGATCTATTTGCGGAGCCTGTCCGTCTATATATATATATATATATATATATATTCATATATATTTACAGAACACTATACTTTGGATTTATAGGATGGGATTAAAAACCATTTTAAATAAATGGGTAATTCATATAAGCTGTAACCACATCAATACTATAATAACGAGAGTTCCATTTCAGTGATAAATGGTTTCAGGAAAAGCTGAAAATGGTTCAAAATTTACATTTTCCAATTATGGGCTGGGATCAAAGCCATCGATACTGTATTCATATTCATACTCTATACCTGTCATTACTATACCGATTAAATCATTTATACTTTTATAATTCAATAATTAAATTCGATAACATGTTTCACTAACATACATGCTTTAACTAGGTATATTGTACTAATAATATTATTTTTATCACAGGTATGTACCCGTCTATACTAGATATAACATTTTTAATAAGTCCTCTGCAAGCGTTGGAATTCCCAACATCGTAAAGGTTTATTTAACAATAACCAGTTGATATGTTAACCCGTGATATCTTATAAAGCATATTTTTTAGTAGATTTTTTTTTTATAAAAGAAAAAATAATAACCTATACTGAAATAATCCAAACAATTAAGTGCGCAAAGTTCAGAGGGGAGGAGGAGATTTTCTGGTTTTCCAAGGATTTAAAAACTCAAAAAGTTGGGTAATTTGAGAACTAACATACTACAAACTGCGAAAATTGTGGTAAAACATTATTTAAAAAGACTATAATAATAAAATTTCCTTATAATCACTGATTAGAAAATTCTAGAAAAAATCATTCAAAATTGAAAGAAAAAAAAGAAAAATTGATAAGAAATTTTATATTTTGTCCCCCCATCGAATAATTTGTTAAAGCAAGGCTTTCATAGGCATATGGGCCATTCCTCTTCAAAAAAACACATTTTCGATCTTAGCATCTTAGATTTTGCAAGTATGTATTCCAAGTCTACACATTAGTGACTTTAGTTAAATTAAGCTTCTGTTGCAGTTCAAAAACATGCTGCTGTCTATTTTTCGCTCTTTAATTCAAAAAGGAGTTATATTTCAGTGAAGGATTTATTCGTATTTCAATAAAATTTTACATCTGAGATGGTATGGTTCAAAAGTGTTGATTCGACTCGGAATGGCCCATGTATAACTACTTCTTGGATTATTTATAGGTGCTAAGGACCCTATAGGGCTTAACGACTTTGAGCTCCAACAAACAACAACCTGCATTATATGGTTATTTGATAAAACTGAATACTAGGGAGGTATTGACATATTAACTTCTCAAACTGTTATATATTCTCTCACACTGTTGCTAATTTTATTTAATCATTGTTTCAAAGTTCAAAACATATTTTTAGTTTATAATATTGACCAGATATTTGAGCCCTCAAAGAATGCCGAATTAATGTAATAATATTTTGTCTTATGTTTATTATATTTAATTTATTACTCTTCATATCCCGTATCTACGACTATCTTCTGTCCACTCAATTCCGAAAGAATAACACTAAAACTTTCAAAGAAGGTTTTTATATTTTCTGTATTTAATATTTTCGTTTATACTTGTAAATATGTATATTAGCAGAAATTGAACCTTTTCATTTATTATTTTTAGTTTAATTGTATTTGATATTTTATCATTTTTTTTCTTTTTATTTTATTAGTGTTAGCCATCTTATTTTTTATGATATGACATATGGTTTTATTTTATTTGTTCTATTCTTATTGTATACATTCTGTTAAGTATTGTTGTTCATTTTTACCTTTTCAAGTTTATTATTATTTTATGACGTTTTATAATGTCAAATTTATTTTGTATTTTACTCTAAAACTCTTAATCCTAACTTTTATGCCTGTAGATTATTCTAAAGGATTAATCGCAGAATAAATAAAGAATATTATTATAGTTAATTACAATATTTGCTGATTTATTCATTTTTACAAAACAAGTCAAGCTTTAGTATGGGATATCTCGTATCAAGTCTTTACTTTCACCCATATTATTTTTTAACACACTAGGATTTTCCATACCCTATTTTGAGAGCTGGTAAACCTACTCCTTTAAAATTTCCAGTAGCTTTGCTAAACATTTCCACTAAGCAACACCTTAGTCTAAATCAAACTACACACACTATTTTAATCCCATAATAATTATTGGAAT
>NW_027113493.1:140556-144983 GCF_000696795.3 Halyomorpha halys
AGTTTACGAACAATCCTCGTAAACTCTAATGTATAGAAGAAAAAAACATATATATAAATACAATTGCAATACAATAAATAAGATAGCTATAAATTCAATAACAATAAAAAAGATACAAATACAATCAAACTACAGAAATAGGATTTAAAATAACAGCACACTGCGTCGTCGAGTATGAACTGGATTCGAGTATGAAATGGAGTATGAAGCGAACAATTTAAGAAGCCATCGGCAGTTGTGACGTATGCCTGACTGCGAAATACGATAGACCCACCTCAAGCGACCCAGGAGCAGATGCCCACTGCAGAAGCACCACTTAGTGACCTTTATGCGGATTCGTTAACTTGGAAGGGGTACAAGTGGGTCACAGTGAGAGACGTATTTAGCAAACTAGCTAAACACAATATTCTTACCATAGAAAGCTCAAGAGAACAGAAAAATTGAAAAACAGTTCACCTAGAATAATTAAAGCTTCCTGCAGAAGCGGTATCATGATGTACGGGATTGTACTCACCTTCCTTCCGGACGACAATAGTGTAAAGTTGCAAATTTTATTTTTCATTTTTATCATTTTAGGGACTTAGTTAGAACATGTGAGTGTAAATATCTGTGATTCATGTACAATTGCATTTTTATTTTGTTTGTATTGTATTGTATATGAATTTTTGTTTGCATAGAGTGCTGTTACTTTGAATCCTATTTCTGTAGTTTTATTCCATTTTCTATCTCATTTATTATGACTGTATTTTAATTGTATTTGTATATATCGTTTTGATTTGTATATAATATAGTTTACGAAGATTCTTCGAGTTCGGGAGCAATGGAAGTAGATTTATAACGGAAAAAAAGCAAATCTGGATTGGAGATTTTACATATTGAAAAGATAATGGAGTTTTAAAGCTCTGGAGTGAAGCTTTTCTTTTTATTCCCTGGATTCAATCCCTCTTTCCAAAGTGCTGCTTCGATCTGGTTCCAAACCAAACAAAGAAAAAATCCGAAAGTTATGGTGGTTAGCAATCATTAAAAAAAAAAGTTATATAACAGCAATGAAATAATTATAATTTCTTTTCGATACTTTATATTCAGAATAATATTTGCAAAAACATGAATTCGATAGTAATTATAAAACAACAACATTTTGATCTTAATCTAAATTTAATATTATAATTTATTATCGATACGGTAGCCTTAAAAGTATTGCTCCAAAAAATGATAATTTTATTGAAAACTTTACAAGAAAATTAAGGCAAACTAACCTTGTTTTGGCAGGATATTGACGAAATTTGGAAATAATTTATAAAAAATCAAAAGTAAGAAAGGCTAAGAATCATTCATTCATCATCGTTTCTTTTCAACCTTTCGCTTTGAACAGCCCTGATGAAGCCCTGCAAAGTGGGGCGAAACGTCGGACATTAAAATAGTTTTAAACTATTTGTTCTTTTCTTTTTTTGACAACCCTGACCATCTTCTTGTATTTGGATAAAAGTTTTTGATTTCTTATAGTTTTCAAACTGTTTTGGAAGTTTCTGAGTGATCAAATTACTTATTATATGCAACTACTACTACTTGAAAATGTAGATGCAAAATTATAGAAGTTATTGTTATTATAAACAGCTTTTGAACCTGCAACATCCTGCTATTAATACTGTACTAGCTTGTGTGCTAGTACAGGGTCCAGTTGAGGACTCCTGCTGAGACTCCTGGACCACTTGGACGCAAAGGTTAGTAGTATAATATGTAATGTACAGTGCGCGAAGTGACAAAACTTATACGGTTTGGAACGTTGTGGGTTCGATTCTCACCTGGGGCAGTTTAAGATGGGGTCAGCGTTCCCAAAAAATGAATCTTGACGTTCCCACCTTGGTTAGTACGCGGTGGCAACTCAGGTAGCCGCCAGGGGTTGGAAAAAGGTCCACTAGGCCCATTTGCCGGACTTGTTTGCCCCACCAAACACCAATGGCTTAGAAAAGGCATCGCTTTGATTTGTCACGCTCAACACTTTATTGTCGTTTCTCTCTAAATTTTCCTTTTTATTATCATTATTTTTCTTTTCTTCCAGGCACTGATTGCAATATTTTAAATGTTGATGAATGGCTCGAAGATTTCTGTTGATAGATCATGAAGTACATTACTTATAGTAACATTGAGGAATTTTTTCTAACATGATACTTTTCAAAAGAAATTAAGAAAAAATTACAGCATTTCAAAAAAAATTGGCAACTATTGTATACAGGAGAGCACTAAAGAACTTAGCTAATATATAGCAGTTCCTTATCAATGTGCCCAAATGGGTAAGAAGGCAGACGATTGTTGCTCTGGAACATTTTCGCCTATTCGAGTATTACTCGAACAGAGCATTCAACCTCTTCTGCACATGTTAGCCGTAACATTCCTCTCTTTTTTCATTCACCTACCCTAACAACAAATTCTTAATTGGTGAGTCAACATCCATCCTTGACACATGCATCTTCGCCGTCTTGAGAATCTACTGTATAGAACCAAATCTAGTTTCTAATATAGTCCGGTCTAAACTGCTCCCCATTCTCAAACAGTCTTTGGATTTTTCTCTCAGATAATCGTAAACTACTGGCTTATGGCTTCTTTGGCTTTTGTAAAACCAAAAAAACACCTGTTTACTGTAGTTATTTGCCTTTGTTGCACCAGTGCTGGGCTGGACGTAGAGTATAGATCTGCAATACTATTAAAACTTTAAAACGCGTGATTTTTAAATGTGAGGTACATCTTTAGAAACATAAAATAAGCAACTACCATTTTCATCTAGTGTGTCATTGGAAAAAAAACAACTAAAAATCCGAGAAATATACAATTTTTTTCCCCAAAATATATCAAATAAAAATTTTCTTTACAGCTTAATCTTTATTTTTTGTCTTAGCAACATATTAAAGAGCCTTTTTACTAAAACTTAAAAATCTTCTATTGCTAATACCATTACCATTTTCATCAGTATTTGTAAATAAATGAAATAATTTGATTTTTAAATAAGTATTCAAGATTGTTACACAAGAATATAATGAAAAATTTAGTCGAAACCAATTTTGCCCTAGAATTATTACTAGGTTAATATTTCAAATAAGGAAGGGTACTATGTTGCACTTGATATGCTGTAAAGACGAGGGAGACGGAGGAGAAAACATGAACAAGAGCGCTGATAGCGCTGTCAGTAATTTGTCGCCCCTTGCAGACATCCTTCAACTCTGAATTCTTCATTACCTCCCTCCCCCTCTTCTCATTACTTCTACTCTCCTTCCCCCACTTATCTTCAGTGGCCTTGTCCTCTTCTGCGGCCGAGTGCTTCAGTCTACTCTCTAATTACACGCTTGGAATGGAGACATGGATTTTTATTCAATCAACAATATCGTATACAGAAAAACTAGGATATTCGTAGAATAATTGGGCTGTTATATTGGTCATAGAAGAAATTTAAGTATGAATAAAAGGACTATTTATAGAGATAAATTTGAAAAAAAAATGATCTATCAGATAAAAAAATATGACACAAATCAAATTCTAAAACTGTGCCTATTTGGAAAAAAATGCTGTATCACTGGAAAAAAAAAACAGATAAAAAGCTGAGAAATATAAGATTTCCCCCAAAATATAAACATATAAAAATTGTCTTTACAGTTTAAATTTTAGTTTTTTAGGATTTGTTTAATTTCTTTATTTTTCGTCTTAGCACCATAGTAAAGCGCCTTTTTATTCATACTTAAAAATCTTCTATTGCTAATATCATTACCTTTTTTTTTCTAATCTCAATAACCAATGAAGAACATTTTAACTACTCTAGAGAAACATTCCATAACCTAAGCCTGCAAGAAAAAGATCTGGTAAGCTGCATGCGTTCGAAGAAAGAGATCACAGACATCTCTGAAATTTTGAAATTAGTTTGAAGAAAGATTCACAGAGGACACGTCCTGAATAAAACAAAAATTTTTGTTTATACATTAAATTTTGTTTTATTTTTTTTGATTTGATGAAAATCGATGAAGATTGAACAAACCTAAATAACAAACTTGTTTCAGAATTCAAATTTTGCTAGGAATCAATCATAATAATTCGTGTTTCCTCCATTCGATAATAACTGTATAATTATGATGACAAATTCTTACGGGAAATGTAATTTTAAAATGATTTAGTTTGTTAGGATTGATCGAATTTCTTTACTGTTTACCCAAAAATCGTTATAAATCATAAAAAATATCATAGATTTGGTGTGGATTTATTTTTAAATTTCATTAGATACCAACATCTTTAAAAAACATATCACCATCTCATTGGAAATTCCAGAGTTAAGGAAGCTGAAAAGTTGGGAAAATTAACAGTAAAAAAAATAAATAAACCACATCCCACAGCTATGTCAAATCGAAATTTACAATAGATGCTGAGAGTCATGCAGGCAAAAGTGT
>NW_027113493.1:146146-158064 GCF_000696795.3 Halyomorpha halys
ACATTTTCGATCTTAGCATCTTAGATTTTGCAAGTATGTATTCCAAGTCTACACATTAGTGACTTTAGTTAAATTAAGCTTCTGTTGCAGTTCAAAAACATGCTGCTGTCTATTTTTCGCTCTTTAATTCAAAAAGGAGTTATATTTCAGTGAAGGATTTATTCGTATTTCAATAAAATTTTACATCTGAGATGGTATGGTTCAAAAGTGTTGATTCGACTCGGAATGGCCCATGTATAACTACTTCTTGGATTATTTATAGGTGCTAAGGACCCTATAGGGCTTAACGACTTTGAGCTCCAACAAACAACAACCTGCATTATATGGTTATTTGATAAAACTGAATACTAGGGAGGTATTGACATATTAACTTCTTAAACTGTTATATATTCTCTCACACTGTTGCTAATTTTATTTAATCATTGTTTCAAAGTTCAAAACATATTTTTAGTTTATAATATTGACCAGATATTTGAGCCCTCAAAGAATGCCGAATTAATGTAATAATATTTTGTCTTATGTTTATTATATTTAATTTATTACTCTTCATATCCCGTATCTACGACTATCTTCTGTCCACTCAATTCCGAAAGAATAACACTAAAACTTTCAAAGAAGGTTTTTATATTTTCTGTATTTAATATTTTCGTTTATACTTGTAAATATGTATATTAGCAGAAATTGAACCTTTTCATTTATTATTTTTAGTTTAATTGTATTTGATATTTTATCATTTTTTTTCTTTTTATTTTATTAGTGTTAGCCATCTTATTTTTTATGATATGACATATGGTTTTATTTTATTTGTTCTATTCTTATTGTATACATTCTGTTAAGTATTGTTGTTCATTTTTACCTTTTCAAGTTTATTATTATTTTATGACGTTTTATAATGTCAAATTTATTTTGTATTTTACTCTAAAACTCTTAATCCTAACTTTTATGCCTGTAGATTATTCTAAAGGATTAATCGCAGAATAAATAAAGAATATTATTATAGTTAATTACAATATTTGCTGATTTATTCATTTTTACAAAACAAGTCAAGCTTTAGTATGGGATATCTCGTATCAAGTCTTTACTTTCACCCATATTATTTTTTAACACACTAGGATTTTCCATACCCTATTTTGAGAGCTGGTAAACCTACTCCTTTAAAATTTCCAGTAGCTTTGCTAAACATTTCCACTAAGCAACACCTTAGTCTAAATCAAACTACACACACTATTTTAATCCCATAATAATTATTGGAATGACATATTTAAAAGAAAAATGTCTCGTTGCTCAAAGAGTACTGAATAATAAAAAAAAAAAAAAAAAAAAAAAAACATTTTAACCTTCAATTGTTTAGAATATAAAAAGGGCCCACTATCATTTCTTGTTGAAGGCAGAGAACAACAGTTCTTTTTTGCCCGTATTTAATCAAAAAAGCTAATAACCAAATAAGGACAAAGCAAAATACTATTACTTAATCTTTCCTCCTTCAAAAGAAATATCTCAAATACTGAATCAAAGAGAGCTCTACAAGTCCTTAGAAGATTTAAAATAAACAATTAATAACAAAAGGAAAGTGATAAGGAAGTTTCCGACCCTCATCGTGATGAGAGGAGAAGCTATCAGAACAACCCTTTACTCTTCACGCTATTGGCCCGTCGAACAAAGTGGTTCTTCTTTATTGGACTTATAAGAGGGTCTGTAACTAATAGGAATTATCAACGATTTTAATTTAACAATAAATACCCACCTACGAGTACAAGTTTACATACATGGGTGATTTACAAACAAAGAGCAATTTTTAAGTCCCACGTGGAAAAGAAGGTATCTAAGGGTCACTATTTATTCAAATTGATTAGTACGTTCTCAAGAAACTGTATCATCATAAATCACTTATATTACTATGTCTACCTTATATTCATCTTGTTATAGGCATTTCAATTCTCATTGCCATGCTTGTTCCAAAGCAAGATTTTTGCATTCAAATCAAACTCTGGTTCCATATAACTCTCAGGAAAAAAATAGGATGTAATATTTCAATTTATAATGGGTTTTAAACCCTGTCTAATAATTTCAAAAGTCGATGTAGCATACATGGGTTGTTTTTGAACAAATAACGGATGCAGTCTTGGATATTATTGTAAACTAAGTTAAAACATTTGTAGAGTGAATGCGTGAAGTTGGTTACAACAACCCAAGAAGGATTCTGTTCTTGGATAAGTAAATAATGTTTCATGACCGACCTTTGTGCAATGATGTGATTGAGAAAAGAACTCGCTTAACCACCAGGTTATTTACCTATCTCTCAAAGGATCAAATAAAAAATTAAAGGTTAAATGTCCCAAATAGTTTATCCATGGCTAATAATAACAGAATAAATAATTATCTTCTTCAGCTTGATTCAATCCAGTCCCATACTCACTTTACTGCAATATACTTAAAAAGCCATAGCATGGTAACAAAAATTAATTGAAACACTAATACACTATTAGATAAAAAGAACTTACCCAGTACTTCCAGTGTGTGCGTGATCTCCTGAGGCTGGAGGGTGGCTATTTGACAGATGTATTCCCCCTCATCCTGCGGTGTAATACTTCGGATTTCGAGGTCGTAACCGTGAATGAGGCTGTAACGATCGTCGGGGCTAACTTTAACGTTACCAGCTGTCAGTACTGCGATACCTCGCTTCCACGCTCGAATGTGGTTACCTGTAAAAAAAAGACATTCTGTTAAATATAATACTAGAGTAATTTCTTAACCTCGTATAAATGACCATTGACAAATTGTCAATGTGGGTAAAAATTGTTGATGCATTATTCATTATTAAAATTTTTAAATATATATAAAAGAATAAATGATAATCAATAAAAATACTATCCTTATAATTTAAAGGTCCTAACTACTATGTTTTTCCTAATACATTTCGTATTTACTCCGAATTGGTTTAAAGATCTATATCCAATAGCTGTTCCCAAATTATAAAGATATATTTTTGAGACCATTCTGTAATATAAAAATATATTTAGAAAACTATGTTAGGGGACTTTTAACTTATTCATACAATATAAAGTTATATTTTTTCTCACTCATACAAAGATAAGTTTGATTGCATATTACAGTCATATGGAAGTGCTTTTCCTTATTAAAATAATTATCGAAAAGTAAATGAGAATACGGTCGCATCTAGAAGGCAGGATACCACCAGATTAAGATATACCCCAGAGACCAACACAAGACCACGTTTACTTTTTGAAAGGGGTGCCATTCGTCTTGAAAAAATGCGCCTATCATATTCCAAAGGCTAATGGACGGAATTTTGAGAGGAATAGATGAATTGGTATACTAGATATACTTGGACGACCTGTTAGTATTTGAAACAAGTTTTTCAACGTATAAGAGAGGTCGGGCTGAAACTCTCCCGTGAAAAATCTGTACTGGGCCAAGCAGAGATTAATTTTTGGGACATATAATTTTGAAAGAAGGAGCATCGGGTTTTGATGCTCAAAACGTGGTAGCCTTACAGCGGAAGGAATGCAAAAAATATCAAAGGAATCGGACAGCAGTTAACGGAGACTCGTTATAGTGTCCTAGAGAGGGAATTTCTGGGAATTGTATGAGCAGTAGACCACTTTCGAACTTACTTGTTTGGAAGGATGATTTGGGTTATTACAGATCATCGTCCTTTGCAGTGGGTTGGAAAGTTAAAGGAGTTATCCGCGAGGATCATGCGGTGGAAAAAACTTCTTAGCCGGTACTACATGAACATTATTTACAAACCCGGAAAAGAAAATGTTGTGGTTCATTGGCTTTCGAGGTCAATAACAGTAAATGCAATTGAAAACGACCAGGGATACCCTTCAGTGGAAGCAAGACAGTTTCTGCGCGAGTGAACACCGGAGGGGGGGAGAACAAGACGCGCCAGAAGCAGACACCAGAGAAGAACCATCTATGGATGGGGAGGAAGGTGAGGGAAGATCAGTAGAGATAGAGGAACTAGAGGAAATAATAAATAAAAAGAGGAACCAAATTTTCTGGAAGACGAAGACCTCCGGTTTAACAAGGGTGAAATATTCTAAATAAAGCAAGAGCAATTGAAACTTCCTGAAGTGGTTTCATCTCTGGGGGAGGAAATGACCTCCGATCATCACTAATGGAAAAAAATTGTATGTTTTTTTTTTTAATTCTTTAAATATTTGTATGTTCTGAATTGTTGTAAGTTGACAATTATAAGGAAATCCAAGTTTTATTGTATAATTTCATTAAATTCATTTTGTCATTCTAGTATTTAGTTATGTCTGCGTAGACAAATGAGGTAACTTTCAATCTTTTTTATTATTATCATATTGCTTTATTCTGTTTCATATTTGTATATTATACCGACAGTTCAGGGAATGTCTGTAAACTGGTGGGGGGGAGGGAGTTAAATACAGTGAGAACTATAAGCATCTGACAGGTCAAATAAATTGATCAAATGTATCTATAAAGAGGTGCTCCTTCAATAAAGTTCAGTATTGTTGCCAATACTCCAACCAACCAAAGTTCCCATCAAGCTTAGAGTGTCAAAACCCTTTTTCCTTCTTTTAGTATTATCCTGATCTAGAACAAACTTAATTTATAGGCCTCAAAGCATCCACCACAATAATCATGTATAAAAATGAAACCCAATTTCAGTGACAAACAAAGTCTCAACAAACAGAATACGTTAACTACTACACTATAATTTCAAATAGAGTCATTGAAATAAAAAAAGTTCCGTGCATAACGTTAGGTTTTAAGGAAAACTCCTTCCTGACATAAAGCGTTGAAGCTCTTCTAATATGATTATGGTTTATAAGATTAGAAATCAAAACATATTAATTCTAAACTTGAAACAAATCTTAAATCGTTTTAAGTACAATCAGTATTACGCTAAAATTAAAAGGTTTTGGAAATAAGTTCCTGAAATAAATAGAAGATTGGCATATATTTTCTTTTGGACTTTATTTAGTTTTATAATGATAACCAATAAAATTAGTTTTATGAAGATAATAGGGTTAAGAAATTATGAGGTGAAACTCTGCTGATATTTTTTTAAACTTTTCATCTTATAGCTAAATGATGTTTGTTTTGATTATTTATCAATTATAGACAAATAATAATTGATGAAGATGGTATTAGACAAATTTTAAATATGTTCAACATGGGTTAAATATAACTATTGCTAAATATCTTTTTCTTTTAGATCAAAATTTAATCGTTTATAAACAATAATTCGGCACAGCCATAAATTACAATAGATGTCCAGTAAGGAATCAATCAAACTAATGTATTACCGAACAACCCTCATCAACGAGGAAGATTTATTTACGGGCCAATAGATCTAGATATCGCAGTTGATTATGCCGTCAGTCAAATAGGAACAAAGGGAAATCGAGTGGGAAGGATGAAATATTCACTCAAGGTACGTTGGGTGGCCTGGTTCTATTCATCCTAAGGAATCGGATCAGTTATAAAGCGAGGAGTCGGAAAGGCTCTCAGAGTAATCGTTGGGTTGGCTGTAGGCCTTACTAATGTATGCTGCATCGAGTCTCAAAAGAGTTCCGCACCCGTGGCCATTTGTGTTCCAACCCTTGAGAACCCTAACCAATACATAAATCCTCCCGGTCCAAATGGATCCTCCATTATTGTTTACCTCTTAGCGTACCAACCATTTCCTGGCTTTTGGTTGTACGGCTAACATATGTGCAAATAAGACACCTCGATTTTTTTTTTTAAAAGGATTCCATTAAAATTACCTAATTAATTATTAGTTGATTTTGATGTGAAGGTAAGTAAATGAATTAAGCTAATGTTAACATAGCAACGGGCTGATTCTTATACACCACAAATTCGATAATTTTTCCTCAGGTCCCAGATGAATATGTTTATCTTTTTTTAACCAACTAGGAAATGTATTTGAGAAGTGAGTCGGTAATATTGTTTGATCCAGCTAGATCGCTTAGCCAAGGGTGTATACATGACACCTTTATCTTAAACATTCTCGACCGAGAAGCGTCAATGTCGTTGAAAGGTGTTTCATCCTATTATTTCATGAGAAATTCAAGACAATCTCATTTTTTTTTATTTATGTTTGGTGTATTATATCATAAATTTCCTATATGTCATAGTAAAACTGGAATTTTACATGTATTCGATGAGAAAATTGTAATTTAAATAAGATAATCTTATTGATAAATTAATATTATTTTTGAACAAATAATAATAAAGTGAATTTTACTACGTAGTGGCAAGGTAAGTTTCATTATACTGTTTTAGTAACTGAATAGGGCCATTTTTTGTTTTACTCAATTATTTTCTATGGGTTAAATCATTACTTTATTTTATTTTATTTTTTTTGTTTTCATCGTTATGGAAGTTTTCATTTATTGGATGAAAAAAATATTAATTTAAATGGGGATCCGTGAATTTAAAAATTAATGTTTAAGATTAAAAAAAATAATAAAAGAGATTTTTTCCCCTAATCTTTGACCACCAAAACATGGTAATTACTGTATACAGTACAAAGCTGTATTGTATAATTTATAAGTAGATATAAAAATACTTCGTTTTTGTTATCACAGTTCCAACTACAAAATGTCAAATATTACAAAAAAAATCTAGGGGATCTATTCTTTTGAGGGTTTTATTACCAAATACCAAAATTTATTAAGTGTGTTTAGTTAAAATATATCAGCCTGTCGGGCATTCTTCACGTTCAAAACCTGTAAGGTCTAACAATTTGTTGCAATGCACAACCATAATAAACATGTTTTTAAAATAATATGAGGTTAAATTATAATTTGCACTTAATTTAATATTTTGCATGTTCCGATCTTAATGATCTTAAAATTGACATCTATTAGACATAAAACCTTAAACAAAATATTATTCACAATTAAAAACATTAAACAATAATATTTGCATGTTAAACTCTCACAGGTAAAAATGCATGATAAATAGATATCAATTCTTCGGTAGTGTCATGCATAAAATTAAATTAACCAAACATTTTGGTATAGCTTGTTATCATATAATATTTTAATCAAAAACATTATTTTTATGTTAATAATTATCAATCAAAACGATTGAGGAAAACTATTTTTAAAACCTCATTAAACCCACCCAATAGTAAAAAATGAAACTCTGTAAGATATATTTTTTTTTATTAACTGTACATTTTCAAACAGTTTCATCTTATAGATGTTTTGTATTAATTATTCCTACTTGGCTTTGATATTAATATAATATAATAAAAAAAGTTTTGATTTCTTATCAAGTGGACGTAGAAAGAAGATAATACTGAAGTCTGGAACTAGGTTCTCTACTGGAGTCCTATAACTTTTCAAAAGCTATTTGGGTAGACAAACAGTTTTTTTTTTTTTCTAATCCGTTTAAAACAGAAAATAACACATTAATTAATAAATTGAATATCGTAAATGAAACATAAAGCAAATTAAATACAACCTTTTCCTACAGTTGGTACAGGGAAGTATCCTGTGAAATACTTATCGGAGATATTGATGTGTTTATTCTGTGAGAACTCTACTTAAATATTTGCAGGTGAGGGGCCTCCGCGTGATGTTTGAAAAGTAGAAAAACAAATAATAATTAAGAGATAGAAATCGAAAAATAGTAGTGGATGGGGAATTTAAAAAGTAACCAAGTTGACACTAAAATATATGGAATACGTCCAATTCGATTTCCGGGAGTTACGTCAAGAAGGCACGTAACTGCTAGTTACTAAATCATTGAAGAATATCACTAAGCAAATTATTGTGTTATTTATTTATACGTAAGTATTGCTAAAGTAATCTCTAAATGAATCCATCTTAACATATCTGTTAAATGGTTTAGGAGAGCCATAAGTCTTTAGAGTTGACTATATATATTTTTTATTAAATTATTTTACTTTGAATTAGTATAACTCAGAAAAATTAGGAATGAGTTAATTATTTAAAACCATGAACAATATTTTTGGAGAAAATATTGTGCCTATTCCCTCCATTATAAGTAGCTAAAGAGATAAAAATTAAGAAAATATACTATAAATGGGAAATAATAAACACTGTTATGAATTAACCATATCAAAGTGTTTTTATATTCTTGGGAAACTAGCAAATTCCTTCAAAAGGGTAAAGTTAATTGAGTAGCATTGACCCAACGCGGGGCTGCGAAATCAGCGGCTATCTCATTCGGTCCACATCATTA
Organism: Halyomorpha halys; assembly: GCF_000696795.3. NCBI lineage: Eukaryota > Metazoa > Arthropoda > Insecta > Hemiptera > Pentatomidae > Halyomorpha > Halyomorpha halys. Next base: position 154,367 of record NW_027113493.1, read on the forward strand.
ACCACATCACCCTTCATTTGATTTAGCACTTAGTGCCACAACCGCAGTTTTCCTCCAAGCTCGGTCACCGGATTACTCAACATCAACGAATTCGTTATCGATAATTGTCAAATCAAGGTAACAACAAAAATCTTTTTTTAACAAGGAACGAGGTATGTGCAATCACAAATAAAAGTTCAAAGTTGAAAAGTTACTCTAAATCATAGTGTAACAAATGAAACAATTATGAAAAGTTTATAAAACAGTCCAATTTGTTCGATTAGTAGTTCCGTGCTAGATTAGTTTGTCAAATAAATTTCAATTCAACAAACTTAAGAAAATATAATATATTTTTCTTTAAAATCATCTGAATTCTTCAATATAATATTCCTTATTTAAATTAAGTATAGCGTTCCTTAAAAATAATGTGTTATTATGATGATATGATGTAAAACCAATTGTTTATGAAGGGATTGTATGCTTTGATGATGAGGGTAAAATTCCCGGAACGTTGTTAAATGTAATAAAAAGTGAGATTCCATCAAAAAATTTATTGTAAAAAGATATCATTTAAATATTATAAAATTAATTAATTTATGTGACAAATCTTTCATCGACCAACCTACTCGCTATAATTGTCTGTTTGAAGAGTCAGATAAGTAAGGCTACCATGGAGATCGGGAGCCGGCAAAAACATATTGCGTGGTGTTCGCACTACAGAAAGGGAAAAAAACCAGACTACCTCGCACGCTCCAAGTGGCAAACTCCGTACTAAGGCCTTCAAACTCTATAGTTTATCTGGGCATTATATTGGATTTTGGTCTATAGACACTGTCAGGTCATTGCTATATGAAGACCAAACGAGTCCGTCTCTGATCATAACGGTTACACCACCTTTTATCATCGCCAGTACTCTCACTAAGGCTCAAACTCCAAATTTATAAAAGCATTTTAAGACCAGTACTTTTATATGGTGCTCCACTCTTCACCCATCTCAGAGAAGGGACACAGCGCCATCTACAACGGTTCCAGGATACAGTGTTGCGGAAGATTGTGCGGCCAACATCGCTGAAGAAGATGAAGACAGATCAACTACACGAGCTCTTCGAACTACCCACTGTGCCTGAGTTCATCCAACGCAGGCATATAAAGTTTTTCGACTCTCTACAGCACCAAAGAAATCCACTTTGCAGGACCCTTACACCAGCGCCCCCTCCGGTGCGTTGGCAATGAACCTGATAAAAACTCAGAAACGACGTGCCAGCGCACGAATTTAGAGAATAAGTTTTTTTTAGATTTAGTTTAAATTTCAAAACTAATGTGTGCCCCAGCATATTATAAAATTCGAAGAACGCCCACTACAACAAAAATACAAGTCAAAAACTCCTTAAAGTTCCACTACAGAAGAAGGAAACAGTGTAGGACCGGAATGTATTCATGCTAAAAACTGTAAATGAAAATCATAAATAGGGGTTATGTAAAAGAAAAAAAAATCGGGAGAGGCGGGTTTCATGCCGTTTTTCAATTTCAGGCGCTTTTTAAATATTGTTCCATTAAACTATCTTAAAGTCTCTCCTTCCCGTTTTAAGCTAATATTTCAAAAGTGATAGAGGGCCGTATATCAGTAATCATATATTCAGTACTACGCAATACTACCGAACTGCTGGACTATCTCGGTTATTGCCATTTACAAAGGCTTAATCCCGGAGGATGCGAAATATTTGTAATCTGCTTATTTGAGCATTTCACGAAATGACTGAATAGGACTAGTAAACAATCAATAACAATATTAAATAAACTAAATTTAATGCTTCACCCACAGAAAGGCTCAATTATTAACGATAATAATAACAATGAACGAAATTGACCTCACTTTATAATATATTCTCTTCAAAAATATTTAACTTATTTTGTTTTTAAGAAAACAGTATGTTATGTGTTACACAATTAAGAAAATAATATTCATTTGATGAGAAAGTTTTATTTTTATTTTTTAAACATTGGAGTCACCATAATACAACATATACTTATAATTTTATTTAATTATTAATTTTAATACATAACTAATTTTAGCTTCATCGTTTTGATAAAACTAACAACTAAACTAATAATGTTGGTAGAATACAAAACGAAATAGTGAGTGGTGAAAACAGCTAAGGGTAGATGAGGATCGAAACAGTCACTAGTTCGTGACATCGAATAACAACGCTACTTTCTTTACTTTGTAACAAGCGATGCCGATGACAGGACGCAGTAGCCCTCAGGTCAGTGAAACATCGTTATTTCTCTAACAGTTGGTAGTCATTAAATATTTACCCATTTTCAATTTTTTTAGCGTTTTTCTTCAATTTAAGCAGCTATAAATCTTGCTGTACTTTATTATGTTTTTTTCTGAAATGGATTTTTTTTTTGCAACATTTTTTTTTTAATCATTTATTTATTTTTATTTACAACTGTATAACATATATACAACAAGTAAACTTGCTGCAGGTGACATAGTTACATAATACAAATGTGTGGAGAATCTACCCATTAATAGAACTCCAATAGCATTTCTAGAGAAGATCTCAAGGCCATCTTCTTTTCAGACGCCTAGGAGGATTATTAGGTAATGAAGGAGAAGCCAGCTTAGAAAGTATAGTTCCTTTTTTAGAATGGATAGCTCATATATGATATTAAACATAACTGATAACCTGAAAATACTAAAGGTAGTAAAAGGTAAGACACAACACGAATTACGAATTTTCTTTTTCACAGTAATGCACTAATTCACTTTTTATTCCTGTTTTAGAGGGTTCGAAAAAAAAATTAGAAACAAGTGGAGTTAGGTGGTTGGGAAGTTTTCCATGGAAGGAATTGTATCTGGTTTTGGCCAAATCGGCAACAGATGGGATATTGAGGTCATGATGGTTGACTTGATTTGTGACAAAGTAAGGAGCATTAAGAATTTTGGACTGCAAGGATTGGATTCGGTAGGAATTTGATGGTTTAGTTTGACAACAGTAAATTGTTTGACGGAATAAATAATAAGTTGGAGCGAGTGGCAAATAAAATGAACGCGAAATAATTTTTAAAAAAAACTATTTATTAAAATTTAAGTTTAGATTTAATAAGATTACGATAACAAAATGTGATAAAGATAATGATGTCAGTAACACAGAGCAAATCAAAAGACAACTTGGAAGTTAAAATAAATCAATTAAAATATATTATATACAATAAAAATAAAATAGTAATGAATTATTAATATTATAAATATGGGTATCTAAAAAGAGCGATTACTGTTTAAAAGTTAAATAAATTAAAAAAATATATTTCCGAGTAAATTTAGTTATTTATTAAAAATGTGAAAAATGATAGAAAGTCATTTACCGAAATACAGGATTAATTTCAGCTTAAGGTGCTAAGTGAAATTAGTGTGAAGCGCACATAACATTTTGATATACATATATTTCCACAGTTTCACCAATAAATTTCACTCTGTTTTACTGCCTGTCGCAGACATAAGATTGAAATGAATTGCTAATATTATTACATTGAGCTTTTATCTATTTCTGAATCCGTTTGTTATCTCGTTATACTTTTTCAATATTTTTTCTAATCTTATCTATTTCTTTATCCCATTTTTTCTTCCTCTTCTATATTATATTTTATTGCTTCATATATCATTACTCCGGTAAATCAGTTTTGTTTTAATTCATTAATTTGTCAAGTTATTT
>NW_027113493.1:158279-159684 GCF_000696795.3 Halyomorpha halys
ATAATTTTGTATATATTACAATAAAATATCGTATTGTATAATATTAAAACTCATATACAGTGTCCTGTAAGCCTTCAGCAATTTTTATGAAAGTGAAAGTAAACTTAGATACAAATTATTTTATTTATATAATAAAACAGTGTATAAACATAGTATTCATTGCACACCCCTTCTTGCCCCTTGGACTATGCCAACGACGAGTCTATCGCGACACACTTTTAAGATAAAAAATAGATTCTATATACAGAAACGTTGGCTACACACGATATATAAAGTTGAAGTAGAATTAAAAAAAAAAAAAAAATGAAATAGAATCCAAGAAGACAATGGTCCAATTTTCTGAATAAAAATAGTGTTTTATGTCTTTTAAAACATCACTTTTTTTTAATCAGAAAGAAAACAATAAGAAAAAACTATTTATATTAGAGACCTTTTAATTTTTGTATGGTAAACTAGAAATTTTTTTCATTAACTTATACAATTTATATTTATTAAAACTATTCGAATAGCTTCTCAAGCTTCAATAAATTGAATTTTATTATCTGTTTCTGAGCTCTAGATAGATGTTAAAAGAGATAATCATAACACAAAAAAGGCAATCTTTGCCGGACACGCCCCGCTATTACCCGTTAGGTGTGAATGCCGTTTTCCAACTAATATTTCAAAAGTGACATAGGACCGTCGCTCTCCTGGGGTCTTAGCGGGGCGGGTCCAGCGGGAAAGTATGGCTTTTTCTTTTTGTGTTATAATCTCCTCTTGTGAGATTGTGACACATCGTACATCAACCAACCTACTCGCTATAATAATTGTCTGTTAAGTCAGATAAGTAAGGCTACCATGGAGGACCTTTTTTTTCTGTACTACAGATTTTCGATTTAAAAAAAAAAATCTCCTTTTATAAGATTTCCATATTGATTAAGTTGTCTGTTACAGAATAAGCTAATATCCTTTTGAAAGAGAATAATGTGATGTAAACTTCTGTCTTCATAAAATATCAAGTGTTTTGGACAAAATAATTACAAATTTCATAAAATATACACATGAATTGTAACAAAATTAGATATTCAATATGGGAACGACAACTGAAATTCTCATGAGAATATATTTTCATTTTTTAAAAAATATTTTCATTGACACACCTTCATTTTAGTTTGAAATATTTTAAATTCTAGAGTCCAAATCCCAATCCTTACAGTCCAAAATCCTTAATGCTCCTTACTTTGTCGCAAATCAAATCATCCATCAGGACCTCAATTTCCCGTATGTTGCCGATTTGGCCAGAACCAGATACCAACCCTTCCATGATAAACTTCCCAACCACCCGAACCAACTCGTTTCTAACCTGGCTTCTCCTCCACTACCTAATAATCCTCCTAGGTGTCTGAAAAGAAGATGGCCTCGAGAT
>NW_027113493.1:163769-183370 GCF_000696795.3 Halyomorpha halys
CTGTGTACTGTGTAAGTACATTAATTCCTTATTATTTTAGCTGAAAAAATACTTCTTATTCTGTAGGAAATGTTAATTTAATTAATGTGACTTGTTAAACTACGGAATGTTTCTGAAGGTAGAAACAAAGTTAATTATTATGGAAGCCGTGCACTGAGCAGTATAAAAGACTTTCTAGAAATTTTAGAAAGGTTTTAATAAGTACTTTTACTTTGTAATTTTTTTTTTTTTATGAGAGGAATTTAGAATATTTAATATAGTTGGTAATTAAATAAAAATTCTTGCTAAAATTATTATAATTTTTTTATACTGTCTATTACAAGTAATTTGTGTTAATTAAGGAAATGTTTCTAAAAATAAATAATTTATAGTCCAGAAAAAAAAATCGAGAATAATGTTGGATATAACGAAATACAAATCACTGTGTTATTTATCAGCTTGAAAACTACCTTAAATTAGTTTTAAAAATTCATTGATATATTAATTATAAAATATTAATTTCGTTGTTTTTTTAAGAAAACTGGATGTCTGTAATGGGTTTCTCGTTACTTTTGAGGCCTACTTGAAGTCATACTACAACTAGAACAGGTGTTCCATATTGTGCTAGATTAAATAAGAGGAGGTTTTCAAGTGTGTTTAAATCTCAATTAATTAAGAATTTCATTTTTATATGAGTTGCTCTTCAGCAAAATGCTGCTCATCAATGGGTCAATTGCCCAGTGGCTATCGAATGTTCCGTATGCCCTGTTCCAGTCTTCATACAATTCCGAAGCCCAAATTTTCGGCATGTCCTGAAAGACTGGGTGCGAATCAGGGATACCGAAAGTTGAGAAAACTACGGCATTCGCTGCGATAAAATGCTTTCGAAGTACGGAGCGATTGCAGGCGGCAGAGAACAATATATTCCTTGAAATGACGAACGCCAATATTATTGGTGTTCGTCATTTCAAAGAGACACCAAACGTTAGCAGATATGTTTTTGAGAAGGAGGTAATCAAGGAATTAGAATGAGCAAACGCCCTAAAACTAAATATTAACTATGCACCTCTGTGTTGTATCCCCGGATCTAGTCCACAGAAGGGAGAAGTTGAATCGCTCTGTCGCAATTGCTGCCGAGTCGGTAACACCAGCCTGAATTGCTTGGAAAATGGCCTAACAATATCCCTCTACACGTGCTTTCTTCGTCTTGGATTCGACTGTGAGATTTGAAAATAATTACCTCAATCAGATGATCGTGGAAAAAGAAAAGACGGAAATATACGTGAAATGCATCCCTTCCCTTAAAAAAAAATGTACGTTGGACTTTTGGAGAGACAGAATTTACCATGAGAGGTTTAGATCTGGTGGAAAAATGCTAAATAGAACAAGGAGCTTCTTAAAAGACCTAGGTGCATTGGGGATACAGCGATCTTGACGGAAACTATAATGTTCGATTCCCAGGCATCATACCCTATCACCTGCATGGGGATTAGCTCTGATATTATTTATCTATTTTTTGATTCTGTTTAGCTTTTGAACTTATTTATTTGTGCTTTAACTTATTTATAAATTTGTCTTTTTAATTTATGTATTAGTTTATTTATCTTATTTATTTGGTTTTGTTTTAATTGATCTACTGCCCTGGCTATTTTATTTTTTATTTAAATCTTTATTTCTATTTTTTGATAATTTCTTTTAATTTGTATTGCATTTGAGAAACGAATCGAACGTGCGTTGTGGATCACTGAAGAGGGGAGGTATGAGAGATTGGAAGAGAGGGAATAACATTGATAAGGTTTAGAAAAAAAAAATTGAATGAATAGGGCAAATGTAATTTGGCTTTAAGCGAGGAGGAAGAAAAATATATGTACAAAAAATTAAAATTAAATCGTTTAAAAAAATAATATTTGATATGTTTTGCATTTAGTTTACAGTTGGTTTTTGTTTGAAAAAGTAGGGAAAAAATGGTTTTCTATCATTGTTAATACATGATATTGTATACGTATCCAATCATGGATTGATAAGTATGCTGTGTGTTCTAGCAACCAGATGTTTTAGGGCAGCATTGTCGAATATAGCATTTTTCTACGTCTACCGTGAAATTTAATTTTCTATTATTATTTATTCTTCAAAATAAACACAATTTATTTATTTTCTACTCTGTCATCGAAATAATGGAAATAAAGATGAAAATAGTACAGATTTTAATGGAAACGAAGAACTAAAAAAACAAAAATAATATTAAACATAAAACTAGGATACTATTAAAAGATACCAAAACAAAGGCTCTTGAATGACTAACCAGTCTATTGTCGTTAACTTGCGTATTACCATGACTGAAATACGGACAAGAGGTAGCACAATCCACATTACTTATTCAAATTATCAATGCTTTATTATTAAAATCTTCCAAGACTGTCATTATACATTTAACAATCAGCAATAATAAGATTGAACAAAAACCAAGAGCAACAACTGATTCATTTCATTAATTCAACTGCGGATGCTCTGTACTACTTTTATATTATTATTTTTTTTTTTTTATGATTTTGTCTGTTTATATATTTTTTCTTTTGCAATAATTGGCCAGTAGGCAGAGAAAAAAAGAGAAACAATCCATGAAAACGATGTTTCTTGAGGTTTTTTTTTTTCAAAATAAATAAAAAAAAATTATGCAATCATATAAACCGTCTATATAAAGTATTTAGAGCATGACATTTAGCCTCTGTAAATCTATGACAAATGTAGTATGATGCTATAGTACTACTATTAAAATAAAAAAAAATAATCTGAAAAATAAGTCCCAAACGTCATAATCGAATATTGAGTTGGACCAACCGATATTTATGATTACTAACCGTAGAATTTAGAAAATTTTATCTAAAGATAAAAAAATATTGATTGACTAAGCCTAGTTACATATTATGGCCTAAGGATAAAAATAATTGAGACTGGAGAGGTACATGAAGACCTCGAAAAATAAAAATGATAGAGATGGAGAAAAAGACGTTGTATAGAACCTGAACCTAATTAATTATAAAGGGCAAGATCAGATTTATACCCCTTTAATTAAAATCCAGTAAACTAGATATACTGTGCTAAACATCATTAATTATCTGGTATGTTTCACAAAATATATAATTATTAAATAGCATAGACATCTATTCTGAAAACGTTTATACAAAATAAAAAGTGGGGTGAAACGTTTACAAAAATTACTGCGCACTTATTCGAGCTCCGCGTTTGAACTTATGATTTGTACAACTTGATTCAATTAAAAAAAGAGATATAAAGAGGGTCTTTTCGAGTGTACTCTTATAAAGAGATCTTTTCTAAGCAAATTAAATTTTTCTGCCAGCTTCAACTTCTGCATCCAAGTTAGTTTAACCAGATAATTTAACCAGTCACTCCAACATTTATCTTCTGACTTCTTACTTAAATAAATAAAGTAAGCCCATTGATACTTCATTTATTTATTTTTTAATATAATCTTGACTTTGAGCATTTTTATTTTTAAAAATCGTTATAACAATCCAGTATGAGATAGTTTTTGAGTAGCATAGATATCATAGATCAGAGCGCGGGCTATAATACTGTTTAATTGGATGGGGTTGACTTGGGCATTGTTATTGGAGAGGACTTAAAACGTAGAGCTAGCGGATTGGGCCATGCTATTGGTGAATCCAATTACAGTATACTGTCGAAATTGATGACAAAGTTCAATTTGGAAAACATCTGAACACACATGCTCTGTGGTCACTGGGCCTGATTGCTTTCTAGGTACTTACCGGTACTAGTATTACAGGAACAACATATTGCCAAGCTTATACAAACATTACGCAGTAGATTGCCAATTAAATTAAATCAGTTTGTATGCAACATATTATTTTCCAGTTCTATTTTTAAAAAATGTAAAACTGAAAGAAAAATAGTAAAAAAATGAAGAGAAAATATTTTACGATCTAAAAAAAAAAAATCTAGTATATACTTCACAAGAGCTTGAAATCTGAATATTATAATTTTTTTTTTATAAAGATCTAACATTCGCCGGCCAGAGAGCGAAAAAAAATGTTTGCTTATGTGATTAATTGGAAATATGGATGAATTGAGCTTCTATTCCACAAATGAACCTTTAAATAACTGTGGTAGGAACTGTTACATTAAAGTATCACTCAGTAACGAAATATATAATAAGGATTTTAACATACGTGCTATTTTTATTTAGTCATGAAATAAATAAGCAGACCAAAGGTATTCAAACACGTCACCATTTATCTGTAATTATATGTGTTAGTATAATGTAATTGTATGTGTTAGTGTTTTTTTCACGAGGGTCAGTATAAATCCTCAAAAGACACAGATAAGCCAGTACCTATCCGTGTGTGGGATATTTACCCATTAAAACCACCGCCCTACACCTGTTCATTCCTCTCCACGGAACCACCGCCAGGCATTACTTCATGAAAGGATATAGCTGATTGCCGCCTAATTTTCTTCGCATGGTTTTAACGTTTCCATGCTAGTCATGCCTTCTTGCTCTCTCTTTAGCTCTCAACCTCTTTAGTGCGTGGTGAATCTCTTCACTGCGTTCCAATTCTAGTGCTTCCTCCACACACTCCCTCTAATTCGTTTCTTTCTTCCACAAAGCCAATGCAAGAGAAAAATACGTGCTCCACTTTTTCTTTGACGGTCTAACATGTAGGGTATTATGCGGTATTGTTCAGTTTGAATCGGTACTGGTAGGCTTTAAAGCATCCATGCCCGGTAAACAGTTACGTCACATAAAAATCTACCTCACCATGTTGGCGACCATACCAAAAACCAACATCAGGTATTAGCCTGAAGTCCACCTCCCAGAATATGGAGCCTCGCAACGCTGTTTCCTCTGATGGATAGTTATTTACCGCTCTTCTTCTCTGGAAACGTGTCGTCCATAGTGCCTACTTCTTTCTTCAACAAGAAGTTCAACAGATGGCTTCCTGGCTACCACGCACACCGCCTCATAGGAGGCAGTTCGAAAAGCACTTACTGTCCCCGGTGGCACACGCATATGCCTCTCAGATACTAATAATGCAAAATGTGGTTTTATATCTATTTATCTTTTACACTTGTAATAACTGAGTATTAAATTAAGTGTTTAAACAATTCAGGTTAAATAATTTTAAACAATTGTAGCTAAAACGTTTTATATTATTGTTATTGAAGACAATAATTATTAGTTTGTGGTACATTCTTCACAAATAAAATTTGATTGTTGCACGCATCTGGGTATCCACACTTTTTGAGTAAGTCTTGTCCCCTTTTCTGAAAGGGTTCGAGAACATTTTCTTTTTTGTCGGCAACAGTTTCTTCGGTTTTCTGAGAAAATCTTGGTTGAAACGCAAATTTTTTTCAATTGCGTCTAAAACTAAATTTCTAAATAAATTATCGTGTTTTCCAAATGTTTGATCCCAATTATATAATAATTATAATACGTATTATTATTGGATAAATATAAATTATATTACTTCAGATTACCTGTAAATTTGAATGTATTCCTGAGAAAAATTGGGCCCTTCTTTCTAATTCCTCTCGAACCAGATCCATCACTAAATTTTCTAAAAAACTTGGTCCGTTTTTTTATTGATTTTTATTTCCTAAGTGGAATTTGTTGCAGCTACATTCATATAAAAAAGGACCATTGGCCATCGTCGGATTTTTCTCGACACACTTAAAGTTTCAGTGATCTTATCATGCACACCTACGCCGGATTTAAATATCCGGTTATAAAAGGTTATAATTTCAGATTTACTCGCGCTTGAATCAGTATCTATGTTATTATCGTAGTGCGTGTTAGAAATAAGAATTAGAGTTCGACCTCTTTTTTGTAACGTACGACACAAGTGCTCATTCAGATCTAAATCCAAACTGAAAACTGTTTAGCACTTTGCTTTTTGGCGTCACAAAGCCGGAAGGCAATTATTTTTTATTTTTTCGAATAGTCCCAACATAAGATATTTTTTTCTTTTGTAATTCGACGACTAAAGGGGTGCTGGTAAATCAGTTATCGGCGGTTACATTACGCCCTGACTGATGAACGTGTGAAGTAAGCCTCAAGACTAAATCAAACGGTTTGTTGTTCACGAGGGAAGATTCGTGAGGTTGCTTTGTAAGATAAACTTCCATATAAATGACATAATGAAGTTTGGCATTTACAATAACGCAAAATTGTATGCCATATTTATTCTTAGACGGCATAAGCTGCCGAAAACTACATCTTCCTCTGAAAGACTAACTTTTCGTCAATCGTGACATTTTGACCCAATGAATAACCTCTGTTGCAATTATTAATAAATAGACTGAATAATACCCTTATCGGTGTAAGGTTGTCGAATCTCTTCCGTTCGGGTCTTGTATTTTTGTTTTCAAGACGTAAGCTACGAATAAGGGAAGAAAAAAGATTCACAGACATTACAGTTCAACTCCAGTACCAAGGTTGCCCAAAAATAGCGTAATACATTTCACTTCCCATTTCTAAAAAGGCCTGCAAAATATCGCAATCCCATGAATGATTTGATTACCGATACAGCAGTTGATTTTGCATCCCTCTCACGGGTGATTTTTTTCATTTATTTTGTCAATATATTCATTTTTATGTTTTACAATTAAAGTTGGGACTTTACTGAAAAAAGTATTCCCAACATTCTATTAGCGTTTTGCGATTTTTCGATCTATAGCACCGGGTAAATGCATAAGTGAATCATGGGACTTAGTTCAGGAGTTTTTGGGAGGTGGTTTTCTGTTCCATCGTGTCCCGTCTTTCCTATGAAGAATATTTGTTATCAGATTTCAATGCAAAGTTAATTTGAGCCAAGTATGCTGTGTAATTTATTATTATACTTACCCATGAAAAAGGCGCCATAAGAACCATTTTCATCATTAGAAACTTGAATATCATCCTCATCAGACTCATCATTGACGTTTATTTCAATATTATCAACACTGTGTCAAAATCATCCGAAAATTCGATATCATCAGTATTACCATAGTTAATACAAACAATATTACACACAGTCTCCAAATCTTCCGGATGATTTAAATTGAAAACAGATTTGTTGCAATTGCACAGTATACCTGAGATACGATCCTGCTGACTGCTTGTCTAAAACTTGTCAAAGAGAGGATCTGGGGAAGAAAATCTGATGCAAGTTGGAGGATAGGTTCTCAGAATCTTTATTGGAAGGTACTGGGAAGGAGAAGCTACGGGATTAGTTTGACCGCGCGTTATTGGTTTCGAGAAAGTGCAATGTGCTAGAGAGATATAGTGCGTGTGCCGCCGGGGTATGGAAACTCTAGGATAAACGGAAACCATTTGTCACCAGTATTATTTGGTAACCGTAGCTTCTTTCCAAGTTGGAGCTCTATATAGCACTATTGAGGAGACAACAGTAGCTTTTGCTACTTTTATGCTTTCTTTTTGCTGATATACTCCCTGTTAACATTAAACCGGAGACGTGCATCAATCAAAACTTCGACGTATTTTAAATACGGTTGAGAACGAAGCTGGAGCCTACCTACGGTGATAGTGATGGTCTCGGTATACTTCCTGCAAGCATAGCCTAGAGGAGCCTCTATCTGGTAATCTGCAAGCTGTAGGGTACCGAAGACAGCTAACCTCGTACCACAGCATCTACCTGGCTGGCAACAAGGGTGACTTCTTCCAAGTACTTTGCCGCCGCAACCACTGCAACGTCATCAGCGTATCCAACAACTGCAATTGATGTATGGGCTCTCTTGACTACTAATCCTATAGTATTTACCATGGATCGTACTTTATGAAATCCATATTGAGCTCTAGAAAGGCCATTTATACCCAACGTGAACTCTTGTAGCCTGAGTGAAAGGATTTTATTAAACACTTTACCTATAGAATCCAATAAAGAAATTGGATGATTGGTTGACGGGTCTGCCAGTCTTCCTTTACCCTTTGAAATAAGTACAAGGCGCTATCTCTTACATTGTACCCCATGTGTGTGTGTGTGCGCGCGCGCGTGTGTTTATGTGTGCATGTGGGTGTGCAGGTGTTTGTGTGTGCTTGCGTGTGTTTGTTTGCGAGTCTCTGTTAACCTTTTATTTAAATGTCTCAGTGATCATATCGTAACATACGATATATCTTCTTTTAATGACATTCCTTATAGTTTGTGTTTCATTTAGAATCCAAGTATAAGCCCTTATAGATCATTTAATAATGAGACAATACTGCAATGCTAGCTTTAGAATGATAGAATTTCTGTTACAACTCAATGAGCGTCTAAAACGAGAGAAAATTGAAAAACATGAAAAATGATAAAAATTTGTTTCTCAGCCTCACACATAAATCGAAGTATATATATATTTTTTTTATTTATGAATAAAATAGATAATTTATAGATGTGATTATTTCATTACAGTATTCCGTATTCTATTGTATCGAGTGTGAAATATAAAAACTAAAACAAGCATTAATTTCTTCCTTTCTCAATCTAAAAGCTGGCATTACATACTAATGTGACATATTTTTTTCAATTTGAGTTTGCATTCCTGATATTTGGATAAATAATGAAATGCAACATGATGATTCCTATCGGCACATATCAAACCGTAATCACAATACCATCAGGAATGTTGTTGCTTTTAAGCTTTATATGAAAAACAAAATTTGAAATTTTATAATAAAAGAAAAATAAATTAACTTTATTTAACTTAAATTGAAGGTTTTATAAAAATATTTCGATGAAATAAAAAAAAAAATTATGTTTCAAGCATAGAAATTTTACTTGCTTAGACAATAACCCAATGAAAAAAGACACATATTATTAATTTAATTATGTATTTCATTATTAGAAAAAAATATAATTAGATAATGTATTCTTACAATATTATACTATTTGGACTCGATATAATTTTTAGGTTATAAATTAAAATAAATATAAAATTCCGTGCATAGAAATATGAGCTCATTATTGCACTTTATCAACCTCAACTGAATGAAATTATCGTAATAATTACCTTATTAGAGAAATTTTAAATCCATCACTTGACGGAGCGGACAACAGGCAGAGGAATTCATTCGTAGCAAAAAAGAAATAAACAGTGAAAGGAGCTGAGAAAATGTGTAGTGATGTATCCATTCAATGGTCACAATTTATCATTTCATAGCCAACAGCATAAATATCGGCCACCATTCCTGCCCGGCTGGACTATACCAGGGGCCCCTTTGTTAGCCAACACTAAGCTTATAGCTCCACGCCTCCACGTTTCGCATTTCATTCATGGATAAACATTAAGCCAAATATCAATAAATTTTTATTCCTAAAACGACTGCAGTCAATGATCCTAAAAAGTTTCAGAGTGATTTGTGAATATAAATTAACATGTTCTTGTACAGAACAGATATAAAGGACTTTTTTTTTGTAAGGGAAGATGTACTTGTATGTCGACCTGGAAGTAAATCACGGAGACAGTGGGCCATCTGCTTAGTTTATTACTAGATTATAACGAAGAAATTATAACTTATATCAGGTAATACAAAACACGCTGGCAGAAGATCTGCAGTCAAATCATGGTCAGAAGCCAAACCAGTTAGTTTATCGATTTTGCCGACAATTTTTTAGGAGTTGTAATATTTTGTTTATTTATTTACAATCCTACCCAACTAGTTAAGTAATATGAGAATATGTATAAGTTGAGAGACGACACATGACGGCTAAACAACTCAAAGTAAAATAATTTACATTTTTAACTTTAGCTGTGCACACTGTTTTTTCTTTATTCCTTCAATAGCCCCTACCTCTTATTTCTATCTTACTGCTGCTTATTTTTCTTACTCAAAGAGTATTAATATACTTTAATTGAAATGATAGCAGCAAAAACAAACAAAAATTGTTGGGTTTTGTGGTAGAAATTCTAGATAACTTGTTAAACGAATCGAAACTTCTTTACCTGATCTCGTAATGATTAAAAAGTCTCATGAAATTGGTTGTTATTTTAGTTATAGTTTAATTTTTTTTTTATTTATTCATTTTATTTTTTTTGTCTTTTATAAAACACTCTGAGGGTAGAACGTAAAAATATTTATCATTCAATGAGTCATTTCAAATGTTTATACAATATATAATACAATAACTATTAATCTAATTATAAAATGACGTAATAATTAAATTAATTATTATTATATGGCAAACTGACCATGGAAGTCTAACTCCTCGCGCTATGTATTTCCTAACATATTGCGCGTTTCATGAAGTGTTTTTCGTAGGGTGGGTTCGTCAATCCCATGGCTATTTTTTTTTTTGTGAGTGCCACCCATTGGCTGTGAGGTGAGTGAATTTTGCATTATTTTGTGCTTGATAAAAGCCCGGGTGAGACCAGGATTCGACAACCCTTGGGTTGGTAGATTGGCGGGTGTCACATGAGGCGGTGCAGGTGCTGGCCGCAGCAATGCCCCTGGACCTCAGCCTCAGGGAAGATGTCCTTAAATATAAAGTTAAGAGGAAGGGACTAGAAGCGCTACCGGATGAGCTCCGAGAGAGGATCGGCGAGACTCCAAACTTGTGGAAGAAAATACTGCTTGAGGACTCAATACAGAAGTGGAACGGACGGTGGGTAGCAAGCCAGAAGGGCACTACTTTGAGAAAATTCTTCCCTACCGTCCTTTCCAGACTGAAGGCTAAATGGGTCATCCCAGACTATTGGGTCTCACAGATCATATCAGGGAACGGGGGGTTTCGGGGAAAGCTGTAGAGCTTTGGAAAGAAAGCCCGGTGCCCCACGTGCGGAGTTTCTGAAACAGCAGAACACAAAATAGTGGATTGCTCCGCCATTGAAGGACACCAAGCCAGGCTGTTGAGAAAGACTGGGATTTTCGCCCTCGCCGAGTCGGAATTTCCCTGGTTGATGGAAGAAGAGAATTATCCCTTCTTCAGGGTGTTCATTTAGGGATGGAAGGAGGTGGTGGGCCAACACATTTTACAATGGGAAGGACTTGACCGAAGAAGATGAAGCTGACCCAGACTGAGACCAGGAGGGCTGGACCAGCCTGTTAACTGCAAGAGTCACCCAGACGGATGCGCACCAGAAGGGCCTACCGAACGGATGAAGATCATTGGGAGCAGTGGCATGCGCAATCCCAGCGCGCACTACCCCACTGCTCCCGCACCCCGTATGCCAGAAATGGCAAGGGAGGGGGAATAAAAAAAAAAAGGTAGACTGGCGCGTTACCACGCTGCTACCGCTGCCCGTAGTTATTAATTAAATTAATACATACCATAATAAAACAATAACTTTGTTTTATTTTTAATTGTGAATTTTCTGATAATTCTTAATAAGAAAAATTCGTAAAACGATTTTTAAAAGTTAAACTTTTTTGTTGGAAGAAGTTCTTTTACCGGTCCCTTGCAGTAGATTGAGTTTCAAAAGTATGATTAAAGCCAAAACTTCCTCATATGAATTCAATGAGTTTCTTGTCATTGATCAAGTTTTAAGAATTTTTAAGTAAATCTTGATTTTACTTAAGATGTTTCGTAGTGATTTTCGTTATATTAATAGATTTTTTAAGAATCAAAATAGTATCTCTCTTTCCATACTTACTCAGTTTTTATTCATTTGCAAAGCAAAGTTTGTTGCGATTTTGTTCATGAAGTAACAAATCAATCTCCTTTCTTTTCGCTTTTGGATGGAATACTGAAAACATCTCTGAAGGCCTGTTAAATCTTGGTGAAGTAACAGAATCAGGCGTATCATGAATTGAATTATTTTTATTCTATTATTTATTAATTATTTGACCCATAAGATAGTGTCAATTATAATGGCCTCGTATCCATTAACATATTAAATGTTTTAGAAAGAAAAGAAAAATTCGATGTACTTCGTCCTTAAAATCTACCATAGCATCTTGTACAATGTACAAAACGGGTTCACAACCATTCATACATATTGTTATTGCAACTTTATACATTAAATGATTACAAATTCTTCTGGACAATGCGATTTCTGTAACTGAAATATTTAAAATTTATTCATTTTTAAAACCTCAAGAGGAGTTAAATCATTAAATATTTAAACAGTTTCTATTATTAATTCAATATCGTAGTTCACAAAGATTCTGCATTATTTATAGCTTTTTAAAATAACAGCTATTACGTTTCCCTTTCTCACTTTTAAGACAAGACATTTTTTTCTCAGAAAAGAAGCGAAACTTTTATTACACTGATATTCATATTGGAAAGCTATTTTTTTATCATATTGTAAAGCTGTTTTCAATGAAATCCAAATTTGGGAAACTAAATTTACTAAGTGAAACTTTTCTCAAAGCATGTATGATTGAAAAATTAACTCAGTTCATAACATTACTATTATGTTTACTCTTTCCGTTTATTTTTTTCTACTGGTAGTTCTTTTTCTGGCTTTATCAACTTATTAGTTGCCTATATAGTGTAGTTTTTTTTTATAAGAACAGTCACTGTCGCTATTTTTACTTTTGTTATGCAAGATTCTTGTGACTAAACTACTAAGCCACTAGCTTGTAGCTTTGTACTGTCACGTTTTGCTAAAGAGGAAGGAGATATGTAGTGATATAGGTTTCAATATTTAACTATCCACTTCAGTAAACCTTATTATAGACCATTTTTATGAAGTTATTAATTAAATTATTTACAGAAATACTTTGGATACGTTCAAAATGCATCAAAGGTTGTGTATAATGTCTACACAATTGATAAATCATGTATACATGCATGTAAGCCCAAAACAATCCAGCAATGGAATTATCGGTCTGAAAGGACCCAATCAAACAAAGCTGGCCTGTTTCTTCGGCATTACTGGTCTCGAAACTTTATTCAATGTATAAAATTCAATTATGAATGGCAAACGAACATTACTTTGCCAGAAGTCTTTAAAAAAATTGAAAAAAAATCAGGACAGACGAATTATTCTTCATCATGACAATGCGAGGCTTCGCACTTCAGCCCGAACAAAGGAATTTTTATCCGGCCAGTACATCGAATTAATGGGTCATCTGCCGTACAGCTCTGATTTGGCACCCAATGATTCCTTTATTATTCTCTTCATAAATAAATTACATCGTCAACAATTTTCGACACCCAAAGAAATGGTTGATGCATTCAAAACACATATTTTGGAGGTACCTCAATCATAGTGTAACAAGTTCTTCGGAAAATGGTAGAATGCATGAAATGAATGAAACAAATGCATGAAAAAGTCTATAATCCTCATGGCGAGTATGCTGAAAAACCAATTTAGATCTTAGCTACTTTTTTATTCATTACTAGACCAGAGATAAAAATAACAACCCCCGTAATGTACATATTTCTTACCAACTTCTTCCAAAATAAATTAAGATGTCATGTTTTAACTTTTTTTTTCTTTGCAATATATTTTTTTTTTTACCTTGGGTATTTTAGTCATAGAGATTATCCTAATGGCTCACCGAGCTGACAAGAAATAAGGATGCGATTGAAAAAAATCGTGGTCTAAGTGTAAGTGTGACTGTAAGTCACTTGAAAGATTTTCCAATTCTCGACAAAACAATACCATAACCATGGGACATTAAATATTATGGCTCCTTATTCAATCTACTGCAGTACTACAGCTGCAAGGGTATAAAATTAATTTGGAACGTTTATGTTTTTAATATTTAGGTATATTGATGTATATTGATATAGGTATATTGATGACGCCAGACTGAAAAACGAAAAAGTATTGTATAGAAAAATGAATTTTGAGAAACAAAGACACTTAGTTTCTCTCCACATCATTAGGGGCATTGCTACGACTTCGGTTTACCTACACTAAATATATCATCAGATTAAATTTAAGACTATTAAAACAAAGTTAATGAAAACATCCGGTATTTAATTGCAAATTATAAAATAGTTCCTACAGATGAATTCCAATAAAAAATATACTACTAATAAAAAAAATTAATTTTCTACCAATATTTTTTTTTCAAACATTTAATTTCTAATTTAACAACAATCTTTTCTTCTATAACTTGTAAATGCGTGTAGTCATGAAATTAATAATCATATTTGATTGAAGTTACGAATGGATTTGTTAGTTTAATGATCCCTATTTTAGGCTTTTTACACTTTCAACTGGACTGTGATTTTGTACGGAGACCTAAGAGAAGCTGTTTATGTTCTTGACATAAGAGCGTACCACTTAAACCTTGAAGGCATATTGTAACAAGGACTGACTCTACTTTTACGGAAACAGATTATCTCCAAGGCTCTTTCCACCCTCATTCTCTTTAAGGTGACATAAGTCGCCTTAAATTATGAGTGGTAGTTATGGTATAAGGTTTTTTTGTGCGAAAATTGCGTAAAGCGAATAATTAAAAAGATATATGATATTGCTTAGAGAATAAATGAATATTTTTTTTATTTCATTTATGGAGATCGAGATTAGGTTAAATGTAATTACTATTTTAAATAGTATGGTAGTGATTATTCAGTTAATATTTAATATTAACACTATTTATAGCATCAAAGATTTAATATTGAAAATCTGATATTGAACCTCATGTGTTTTGTTAGGGTGACACAATAACTATCTGGGATTGATATTACCTCAGAGGCAAAAGGAATCCAATTATGGCCTATCGGAGGGTCATATTGCTCGCCTCGGGTATTGTTGCATTTATCTCTTATCTCTCTACTGAGATATACTAGAGCCCCTTTGAGGTAACAGTGCATTAGATCTATCCTACTATTTTCCTCTTCAACATGATTATTATTCATTATGATTATTAACATTATGATTTCTAGTTTTTGTATATTAATCATGGTGTTTGTATGTAGATGGTGTCAAGTAAGCACAAAGTCATTAGGTCGAATGGAAATCATTCTATACAAAACTATAAAGAAAACAAAAACATATAAACCGGTATTTGTTAATGTGATCGCTACTAAAAGTGGATAAACAGATCATGAAAGAATTCAATGGGAATGGTTAGCCTTTCATGAAGAAACCAGTGATCGATCCAACTCATAAATCATACATAACTTGCAAGGATGTTCAAGGATAAGGTAGGCAGGGCTTGACGCTAAAATAGATGGCGAATCACCTACTGGAAAAAAAAATTGCATGTGAGAAAAGAGTGAGAGGACGGTAATCAGTGTGAGAACCAGAAGAGGTTGAACCGAGGCGCAGAAACGTTTTGAAACAAAAGCTAGGCAGACTTTCTGATAGAGAGAGGGGAGAGGTATATGAGTCGCTCAGAAGCCAATGCTGTCCATTTTTTATATTTTCTTATTTTTATAAATTAATGAATTATTCGTTTCTTCCTTTTTTCTAGATCATACAGCCCTTTTTCTAAAGCTTCTGAATATATTTTATAATTATTTCAGAAGCCATGGTGAATAAGCCCACCTTTAATCAATATTTTTTTTTGCAAAATTTTTTTTTATTTATTAATTTAATGTAATTTACAACTGTACAAAATAATACAATAAGTAAATATGTTGTATGTTTCATATACACTTGAAAATCTTGGGAAGGAACAACCCATTCAAATTAGAAGGTCCCATGGCCATCTTCTTTTCAGACGCCTCGGAGAATTATCAGGGATTGATAAGGATGAAAGATTAAGAATTAATGGATTAGGATGGTTAAGGAGTTTGAAATGAAAAGACGCATATCTGTTTTGGGTCAAATCTGCAACGAATGGGATGTTAAGGTCTTTGTGAATGAGTTTATTTGTAACGTAATAAGGAGCATCTAAGGATTTTACGTAGGATTTTGGATTGTAACGATTGGATGCGGGAAGAATTTGATGGTTTGGTGGAGCCCCAGAGCTCAATTCCATATGTCCAAATTGGTCTGATTATCGTAGTGTATAGTAATTTTTTGTAGTGAATGGGAAGTTTAGAGCGTTTGTCAAGTAAGTGTTGTAGCAATCGGAATCTACGTGCAGTTTCTTGTCGTTTCAGTCTTGTATGTGGATTCCAAGTAAGTCTCTTGTCAAGATGGAGTCCTAAGTATCGAATCTATTCAACAGGCGTTAGTGGAGTATTTAGAAATGATACTGGAGGAAACGAGGGCAGAGGAGTAAAGGTGATCTGGTGGGATTTGTCAGGATTTATTTTGATTCTCCAGTTTTTACACCATTCTTCAATAGATGTTATGCATTAGTTGGGTCGTTGTTTACAGAAAGTATACATGTGTCATCAGCGTATGTTGTTAGGACTGTGTTAGGGTGGGTTGGGATGTCAGCTGTATAAACCGTATAAAGAATGGGACCTAAGATACTACCTTGAGGAACACCGGCGGACTGAGAAAAGAGAGATGAGTAGGCTAGGTTATGATTTACATTAAAGGTTCTATCAATGAGGTAGGAGCCGATTATAAGGAAATATATTGGGGGTAGGAATTGACGAAGTTTATAGAGCAGACTTGGATGCCAGACTCGATCAAAAGCTTGTTCAATATCGAGGAAGACCCCCGTGCAGTACATACCGCGCTCCAATGTGGAAGATATGACATCAACCACTCGATGACTCTGTTGTATGACAGAATGAGACGTTCTAAATCCAAACTGGTGTTCAGGAATAACATGATATGAGTCAAGGATTGGATAGAGGCGTTAAACAAAATTTAAATTATTTTTCTTATTTGCGATATCTGTTGGTGCAACTTAAAAAGAATAAACTCATAATAACTGTAACTGTAAGTGTTACTTCTACTATTGAGTAAAATTGTTCGAGTTCTATAAATGTGAAATATCTAAACTTTGGTTAAAATATAACATTGAAGTGTTTGCGAAAATTATTGCGTTATTAAGAACATTAAATAAATTTTAATAGGAGAAGATGGTCGGGGGGTGCGGTCAGCAGAAAAAAACACAAATAAACAAAAGAATTATTTATTCATTTTCACAAAACAATTATGTTTCTTCTTTTGTTTATTCGTGTTTTTTTTTCTGCTGACCGTACCCCAAACCCCCGACAAACTTCTTTTATATATCTACGGTCAACTCATTAAATACATTTTCTTTAATAACTGTAAAAACTCTGACTTTTTAAAATAAGTAAGGTTTTTATTTTTTTTTTTTTATAACCGAACTTTATTTATCGATAGATATTACAATCTGCCACACCGTTGTGGTAAATAGGTAATAGTGATGAATGATCACATTCTTACTAAAAGAAAATAAGAATGAAAAATAAATGAAAAAAAGTGCATAAAAATAAATAAAATCTCTCTTAAAATATATTCAAATAGAACGATAAAAAAATTGACATAATTAAACTATGTGCATGAAATAATAAAAGAAAATAATGATAAAAATAAAAGAATTTCTAGTCACATTTACACTCCAACATACAATATTTACACAATCTATCTGAGGATCCCTGAGCTTACTCAATCCCCCACGTGTGAGGGGTAGAGCAGAGCTCCTAAGATCCCAGCGCATCCCTCTCGCCTCATCGCTGGTAATAAGCCAGTGGAGGCTGAGCGCGGACGCTAAAACCGGAAAGTAAAACTGATACGGTATGTTATCCAAAGTCAAGGAGAGTTAACTGTATTGATATTTATACGTCGTCAAATAACGAAAATGTAGAAAATAATCCAAATGACAGAAAAGTTGGTAGAAAACATGATAGGAATCCCTGGGAAATGGTCTTGAAATGCTGAAAAACTGAAAAAGGATACAAGGTAAACCATATCAAAACAGAAATAAAAGAATAATACCTCCAAAGAAATTTGATATGTGATGGATAAAGCTAGAAAGGTCAACCCCAAGCAGCATTAAGTTCAAATATATTTTTGATGGATAATATCTTTCATGTAATTGGTATAAAAAATAGCTAGGTAAGCAATTTTAAAAATTAAAACTGAACCAATATTATATCCTAATGGCAAAACAATTTCAAAAGAAACAAAAAAAGAAATAATGAGTTTATTGAAGTATATACCAATTTTTTTTTTTTTTTTTTTTTTTTTTTTTTCCCCCTCCCTTGCCATTTCTGGCATACGGGGTGCGGCAGCAGTGGGGTATTGCGCTGGGGTTTGTGCATGCCACTGCTTCCAAAGATCACCAATTTTTTTTCTTTTATTAATTATTCAATTATTAATTTTTTTTTACTGTGGAGCAGCCCAGCGCTAGGTTTAGCGCCTTACTGATGGAGCTGCACCTTGTTCATTGCATTCTTCTGGGTGCCTCCTGCAGTTACCAGGCCGGTCCAGCCCTCCTGGTCTCAGTCTGGGTCAGCTTCCTCATCTTCTGATGGCTCACCGATATTGGGCGGTCAAGCCCTTCCCATTGTGAAATGATTAGGGGCCCACCACTTCCTGTCACCCGTAAATGAACTCCCTGAAGAAGAGATAATTCTCTTCTTCCATCAAACAGGGAAAGTCCGGCTCGGCGAGGGCGTAAATCCCGGTCATTCTCGAGAGCCTGGCTCGGTTTCTTTCCATGGCAGAGCAATCTACTATCACGTATTCTACTGTTTCAGGAACTCCGCACGTTGTGCACCGGGGGTCGATGTTCGTTCCAAAGCACTGCAGCTTTCCCCGAAACCCCTCGTGTCTTGTTAGGATCTGTGAGACTCAATGGGAGGACCCATTAAGCCTTCAATGTAGAAAGGACGGTAGGGAAGAATGTTTCTCTAAGTAGCGCCCTTCTGGCTTGCTACCCACCGTCCATTCCACTCCTGTATTGAGTCCTCCCGCAATATTTTCTTCCATAAGTTTGAAGTCTCACCGATTCTCTCTCGGAGCTCCTCCGACAGCGCTTCTAGTCCCTTCCTCTTAACTTCATATTTAAGGACATCCTCCCTGAGGATGTGGTCCAGGGGCATTGCTTCGGCCAGCACCTGCACCGCCTCACGTGACACCGTTCTGTATGTCTTCGTGACCCTCAGCAGAGACAGTCTCTATATACCTCCAATTAAGCACTACTTATAGAGGACAATAGGAACAACACGTACAGATCAAAATTTACATTTAAATATCTAGGAAGAAGATATTTGTTCTGATGAATAAGCATAAAACTTATGACAAAAAATCTTATTGTTTTAATTGTTATACAGAGCTTACAATTAGAAAAATACTTTGTATACATTAAATAAATTAATAAACTAAGAATTTTTAAAATTAATGTATAAAAAAACATTAGTTTTCTCAATGTTTCTTTTCTGGACTACATTGGCTTCTGAGCCACTCACATATTTGTAATAATATATTAATGCATTTCTATATTTTTCCCGTAATAATTACCTTCGGGTAACAGAAGGAAGCATCTCTCTATTTCACATTTATATTGTCCTTGCTATTATTTGTTTTTCCACAGGAGGGTACGAAAAAAAATTCCAGAAATAATAACTTTTAGTTTTTCTATATTTTTGTTATAAATCATACTTATATTTGTTAGAAAATGGTAACCTCGAACTTGTGAAAGTGAAATTTGTACATTAACAATGTATATAATAAAGAAAGATCAGCACCGGGATGCATTTTTAATCCTTATGAAATATTTCTATAGCTAACTACTTGTGAATCTGTATTCAGATATTAAATTATACCTCTTTAATTTTATTTTTAATGGGAATTATAACCGTAGAGCTAATATTTTTATATATTTT
>NW_027113493.1:183621-185499 GCF_000696795.3 Halyomorpha halys
CGCACCAGGTTCAGGAAAAGTTGTCGGAAGCAGTTGGTATCTTTATTGTACTCAATTACATATACAGTTAAATGGTATCTAATAGCAACCATGCTTTATCCTTATTTAATATTATATATTTTATATCACATATGACTAAAATTACTATTTTAATGTACATTTATGTAACATATAACATGGAAAATTCTTATAACAAAGAAAGTAGAGTAGTTATTATTAAGAAAGAGATTGAAAGGAATTGAAATATTGGTATATAACAAGATATATCTACTGATTTTTCCATTTTCTTTTCAAATTTGACTTTAACAAAACTGTTTATAAATGTCTATGCCGTGGTAATCGATTTTTTTTAAATAATTAAAAATAGAACTATAAATAAATTAATGTATTCATGGAAAAAATAAAAAGATAAAGTGGGAATATAAACAGCACTCTCTAACAGAGTTGTGAAACGCAATATTGTCTGTGAAATACAACATATGAAATAGAGTAGACTTTTAATTAAGGATGGCCATTGTCAGAGGTTCAGTAAGCATTGGAGGTAGGCGTTTGAAAATACTAGAATTGCTGGGTATAGGTGAAAAATAAATGAACTTTTTTAATTAACCTTACTTATTTATTTCCCAACCCTGAAATAAACTTTAGAAAGGAAACAAATAACCTTCGCTAGTGAGAGAAAAACTTTATTAAAAAGTTGCTCAACTGTATTGGGTTGCTATATACACAACATGCTTATAACTAGTAAAAACGTTGTTTGTTTTTTTGACTATAATATTTTGGTATAGTATAATTAATCTAAAATATATGATAGTAATATGAGTTTCTACTTTTACTGACGTATGTAGTAGAGGGAAGTGTAGAGATCCCCAACATAGTCGTATGAAACAGAAATTTCATGTTTAAGGTACATGACTGGGAAGTGACAGCCAATTTTTTGATCAAATCGACTAACCAGAAGTGCCACGTTATAGAAACTATTTTAAAATTTTTTTAGGGTACGGCTCTGGTATCTTTATTGTACTCAATTACATATACAGTTAAATGGTATCTAATAGCAACCATGCTTTATCCTTATTAAATAATATGACTTGATTTAAATGCCAAATTTACAAAAGTCTTACCACTAAAGTACATTTAATTTTGTGTTGTTTGCAATAATTAATTATTTCACATTTTTTTAATATTAATGAAAAATGAGTAAATATAAAATATGAATCCAGCTTGTCAATATATACATTCACAGAGAGATATGAATTGTACAGCTAACTGTATTTTACATATATATTTATTAATGATCATTTATTCAGAAAAGTATATCCAATATGATCCAACCATATATACATTTACATACAATTACAGACTGTAATTTACACACACGCACACGCACACGCGTTTATGATCTGTAGAACCTTGTATAATGCCTCTAAGCCTGGAAAAAAGTGTCACTGTACGTGGGAAATGAAACTGTTTGGGAGAAGATTAAGCGGGTATGGTGTGATGAGCGCATAGGAATGGACAGAACATTCACCCGATGCAAGCTGATGGTGGGAACCGTTTGGTAAGATGAACGCCAGAGAGAAGTGGCTGTCGCATATCATCAGGGCAAAACCAATCATTGCGGAATCTCGGAGACCCTGCAAGCGTTAAAGAGAAAATATTTTTGGTTGGGGATGAAGAATACTATCACAGAAGTTGTAGGAAACTGCGAAGTTTGTCAACGCACAAAGTATAACATACATCCACCAAAAGGCATACAAGAGACACCTACCGCAGATGTACCGTTCAATGATTTACAGGTTGTCACTTTCACGTGCAGAGGATTTAAATGGATAATCATAATTGATCTCTTCAGTAAGGTGGCAATGTCGCACCAGGTTC
>NW_027113493.1:187559-200507 GCF_000696795.3 Halyomorpha halys
TACATCATCTGTAGGATACAATAGGCACTGAAGGGTTAAGTCAGTATTCAGATATTAATTTTTTTTTTAATTTATTTATTGAGAAAAATATATCCAATATGATCCAACCACAGGACAACATCTATTGTTCGGTACCTAAATAACATAAAACGTGAAATTTATTAGTTACACTTTCGATTATCAGAGTGATGTGGAGGTAACTCCGATTTATAGGATACAGTACATTCGGTATTGATCGAAATTGATAAAATTAGTAATTCAATTAATCCTACTCTAAAATCGAAGTAAAGTAAAAAAAATAATAATAATACGAATAATTGAAAGAGGTTATGTAGTGAATAATAATGGTACAGTATTATTTAATACAGTTTTGAATTAATAATAATGGGCCAATGAATTGGTACAATGGACGGAGTGAACTTGATTAAAATTAAAAATAGAACATAAAAGTTAAAGAAAAAATAAAATATATAATAAATGTAACATTATATTTCGAATATGAAAAAGAAAGAAGTTTTAAAAATATAGGGAAGCTAAAGTATACAAAATAATACGATAAAAATAAGGATCTAAGTACACCTGAATAAATGATATATATCTTATATATAGTATGATATATATCTAATATATACTACAGGCAGATATGGTGATTTGGTGATTCAAAATCGATTGATAATTTATTATTTATTAAGTTATTGAGAATCATAGAAGTAAGAAAGTACCTAATCAAATATCTCTTTTTTAATTTTATTTGTGATTGATATATTTATTACTTTTTATGGTACAAAATTGAACAGATATGATACCGTAAAGTTTACCAAATATAGAGTAATATAAATATTTAGTTTTCATTTTATCCAAA
The DNA here is from genome assembly GCF_000696795.3 of Halyomorpha halys. Lineage (NCBI taxonomy): Eukaryota > Metazoa > Arthropoda > Insecta > Hemiptera > Pentatomidae > Halyomorpha > Halyomorpha halys. The sequence goes on from NW_027113493.1 coordinate 188,422, forward strand.
CAAGGATACGTTTACTGACCTCTGAAGAACCAAATTGCATTCCAATTACTCCTGATGCCAGAAAAGATAAAACTAGGACGACAGGACCAGGGCAATTTGCCAAGAGGTAAGGGTCTCACTTAATCAAGAAAAGGGGGATGATCCCACACCTATCCTGAAATATCGTCCTGTATAAGTTGTAGCCTCCTGAAACTCAATACAGGTTCCCCAACCGACGCATTTGTTTCCACCTGCCAGCAAGCCACTTCGGATTTATTAAGTCCTTTCCTTTTATACCACAGGGTGTAATCACCGAGTTAATAATGTTGATCTCCAACCGAGCGTCCCCTGAAATGGAATTCAAATAAGGTCATATCATGAAATAAATTAGTTCGGTTGAACGATTCTCTTTTCATGAAAATTAGGAATTATTAATAGAATGTTATTCTGTGTATAACACCGCTTCGAGCTGATTTGTCAGTTTATAAATATATTTCAATCAATTATTAACACTGGATAATCCAACTTTCATGAAATAATGAAGAACAGATCTTGGTAATTTTATTTTAACATTTATAATTAAACTAAATTATTAGATTTCCTTATTGAAATTAGAAGAAAAAGAGGAAAGTCTGAAATAACATATATTAACGTAGAGCCCAAAATTATTTCTTTCATTAGTACCAATACAATCAGTATTGAATGTTAAAAAATGATTTAATTTAGTCATATAAGATTGCAAATTGTGAATTGTGGGTGGTCTTGGACATTGGAAACACATAAGAAAGTTGACACTTAAAGATATTTTTAAATATCAACTTCCTTCTTTGTTGGTGATAGTGTAGAAAAAAAAATAATAAAAATAAAAAAAAACAATTTTATTGAACAGTATGGAAAACTTATTGCAGTTAACATACAAAATCCATCAGTTACTCTACTATAATTTTGATATACTATACCCCGCTGGCTTAGCTGAGGCTATAAGAGAATAAATAAACCAACCTTTTTTGGCCGCAACAGATAACATGTTAAATTCCTGGAATCTGGATACAGCTTAGCCCTTATCCACCCAAGTCAATACATTGAATCTACCTTTTTCTTACTTCGAATTCAATCAAGCCCTTATATCCAGCAACTAGCGCTCTACAGGACCAGACCTTGCTACTTAAAATATGTTGGAAAATCTCCTACACGAAGGTGAACAGGATAATTAATATCATTAATAAAATAAAACCATACCTACAAGCATCTATTTAATAAATTACGAGGTGGTCTCCATGTTCTGCTCCCGTAAGTCACAATCTCACCTTATTTTATGGCACTGTGTTAATTCATTTGATGCAGAAAATAAAATATTTTAACAATTAAAGAAAAAACAAACATCAATGAACCAATCAACACACGCCAATAAAGTTCACGAGCCTACAAGTAATAGCTAGAACAATGTTGTTAGTATAATTTCTCAACCCCTTACTTCATGGACGGATACAGCAATAGTTTCCGGTTTATAGCTACCGTTATCAAGTTCTTGCCAGCAGAGCTCTGACATGTAAAGAAAGAGAACAATGCTGGAGATACCCGAGCTTAGTTTGGAGGAGATTCAAGTTTAGTCTCGGTATCAGGTGCGATATGTTTTTACTCAGTGCTTATAAAACCACCTCTCACCGACATTGTCGCTCCCTCTAAGATTTTTTAGGTATATTTTTGTTTGTTGACCGTCTATTTCAGAAAATAAATTAGATTAAATTTTGGACTGGTCGAATTTCACTAAACTAACTTAGGCTTATGGAGCAAGGATGGCTGGCTTGTTTGGCTACTCATTGCAACAAGTAAGTTGTCCATGCCATTACCATAAGAATCATATTAAAACTACATACATTGTTTTGTTTTTTGATTCGCTTATTTGAAACCAAATGGGGTCTAGATCGAGAAACAGGTTTTTTTAAGTTCAGCCGTGAGGGTAACCATTATAAGTATATTATATAACGAAACCAAAAAATAGTGCTCCATAAACATTCTATCGGGGGGGGGGGCGAAAAGAATTTTCACTAGGATGAAAAGTAAATATTTCTAGAAGTAATTTATTTGGTTGTATAAAATATTTTCTGAAAAAAGTTTATTTTAAAGGGTCAAAAAGGGGGAGCATTCCATCTAATTACATATTCATCAGATGATGAAAATCAAAATTAATAATAGTGGTAAATATTTACAAATTTTTAATGTTTTTCTCTAATAAAATTAACATTTACGATTAAGATATGTTACATTTACTAAAATTATTTCTTTAGTATGTTCTAGGATTTATACAATGGCACGTCATTTATCATTACGAAAAATATCACACAGAAGTTTCAATAAGTTTTAAATTTGCATAAGTATACCAATAGAAATACGTTAAAAAATAATTGTACAGGGTAGCAGCAAGACAAAACCCTAAATCAAGATGTGACGCCTTTACACCTGTTATCTGTTAACAAGGGGTAATTTGGTTAAACCGGAGAAGATGAACTCATCAATTATGCATACGAAGAAGACGAGAGGTCAGGCAGATGAATTAGAACTGAGGATAGGGGGAGGGAAGGGTGTAGATGACTTAAGCGTTTTGCTCCCACTTGGGGGATATGCATGCAATAGTTCCCGCGGTTGAGTCATTAGTCATCCTCATGTAGACGCAGCTCTCTGGCTCCGTCGTTATTCTGGTTTTCGAGCAAGCTGGCATGATTTGTAGTCATTGTTGTAGATCGAGACAGTTGTCATTCTCGATAAATCAAGGTTAATGGTCAATAGAACTTTGGGTATACAATTTGATCGCTCTATCATTAAGTATATGATTACAATATATTCCTTTAATGAAGTGTCTCTTAAGGTGTCTCTTTCTGGTGATTCTCCCAAAACTGTTTATTGTGAATGTCGGAATTTCATTAAATAAAAAAAAATTATTTCCGTGATTTAAAAAAAAAAAAAAACGTGAAAAGTTCTCTGGCAACTAATTACCAACGTTTATTCATCGAAATTTTTAAGATTCTCGCTTTTTATTAAATATTAATTTCATGGCACAAAGTAATGAAGAATGTAAATAATTTCCCAAGGATAAATTTCATATTTAATACAGTAATATTGTTTATTTCACTAAAATCCGGGAAAATCACACGAGAATATAAAAAAAAAGCCAAAAACAGGAAAACAAAAAGAAATAATTTCACAAATTTTATAATAAAATACAATATTCTAAACCTTCTCCCAAGTCTGCCTCCTATATTTTCTTAGGTAAGAGCAGAGAGGCTGGTCGATATGGCTCTGGTTGAAAATATGATTTCTATTTTATGTACCTACTTTCTTTGTAATCTGTTAAAATAATAATTACAAGGAAATAAATGACACTTTGTTAGACTCTTACAATACTGAATAAAAAATATGAATATCAAATTTGATTTATAAAAATATCTTTTTCAAGAATCTATAGAGTAGCAATCATTCAAAAGTTTATTAAGCATGTCAATCCCGTGAGGTTATTAAATATTTATTAAAAATGAAATTTCAATGTTAAGAAAAACATTCACTTCGGTTGATAATTGAAATGAAAAAGATTTTTTTATTTCAGTTTGACTACAATACACCTGAACAATTAACATTATTATTCAGAGTAGCCCAATATTCACTTTCCTGACTTTCATAATTTTTTTTTTATTTTTATCTCAATTTCTTCGATATCTAATTTAGGGCTTTGTTAATTTTTTAACATTTCTGCGGTACTAGCTCACTAATTTCCAATTTGACAAGATTTTTTTTTTTCAATGATTCTGATAACAAATGAAATTTGAGGACAATATGAGCTGAATCCAAAATTTTGTGAAATTCTATAATCAATCAAAACACATAGAGCACAAACATTTTTCAGTTGGCCGTTCTAACACAATGAGCAAAGAAAATTTGTGTATGCAGTGCCCTTTGATTTGTGTCCAAATACCGAAACTCAACGGGTTGGCAGCTGATTCATACCAAATAACCCATCCACACCCTAACGAATGCGGGAAATTTCCTATGTTTAGCAAATGTGTAGGTGTATATTTACGGTTAGTCGTTCAATGGAACTCAAGTCCTCTAATAAAAAAAAAAAAAATCAACCCTTCCAATTGTAATTTTCCGAGTTAATTGTCCTCAAGTAGTACTGTAGAAGGGTAGATACTTAATAATAGCCTTAAAAGTAGACCATATGCTACTGTTATGAAACAGCGGAAATTGTATCAAAGTACTAAAATTGTAAAGGTTAGGGTTAGTGCGTTAACAAGAATGATGGAACAAAATGTATATTTCAATTACATCATTCAGACATTAAGAACAAAAAATTATAGATATTAATGTTTTGAATATATATTTTTAATATTTTTTTTTATTTATTTATTTTTCCATAACCACTATTTATGAATTTCATTTATGGTTTTTAGCATGAATTTATATTCTGGTCCTGCACTGTTTCCTTCTTCTATAGTGGCCTACATTTTAAGGAGTTTTTGACTTGTAATTTTGTTGTAGTGAGCGTTCTTCGAATTTTATAATGCGCTGGGGCACACATTAGTTTTGAAATTTAAACTAAACCTAAAAAAAAAAGTATTCCCTAAATTCGTGTCCTAGGACGTCGTGGTACGGGCGCTGGTGTAAGGGTCCTAAACAGTGGATTTCTTTGGTGCTGTAGAGAGTCAAAAATCTTTATGTGCCTGAGTTGGATGAACACCTGCACAGTGGGTAGTTCGAAGAGCTCGTGTAGATGATCTGTCTTCATCTTCTTCAGCGATGTTGGCCGCACAATCTTCAGCAATACTGTATCCTGGAAGCGTTGTAGATGGCACTATGTCCTTTCTCTGAGACGGGTGAAGTGCGGAGCACCACATAGAAGTGCTGGTCTCAAAATGCTTTTATAAATTTGGAGTTTGAGCCTTAGTGAGAGTACTGGTGATGATAAAAGGTGGTGTAACCGGTAGAGACGGACTCGTTTGGTCTTCATGTAGCAATGACCTGACAGTGTCATGTGGCGATCCAATTTAATGCCCAGATAAACTATAGAGTTTGAAGGCCTTAGTACGGAGTTGGCCACTTGGAGCGTGCGAGGTAGTCTGGTTTTCTTCCCTTTCTGTAGTGTGAACACCACGCAATCTGTTTTTGCCGGGTTTACCTGAATGTTGAGATGGTGTAGTTTTTTTACTATCTTCTGGCATGTTTCCTCCCCCTGCTTGAGCAGGTTTGGCGCTGGCGCTGCTGTTATAAATTGCGATGTCGTCTGTGAAAGCGACTATGGTGGCAATGGTGTAGTTATGCCCCACGACGTCCGCAGTGTATATTGGAAGAGGAGAGGAGACAGGACCGCCCCTTGTGGAACACCGCACGTTATTGAGATTGTTCTGGAGTGATTTTCACGAACCCGTACAGCTAGGATACGGTTGTTTAAAAACGATACTATAATGCTATAGAGCTGTTCTGGGCTGTCGAAGCCCGCGAGCTTACGGCATAAAATGCCGTGAGACACGGAATCGAAGGTTTTCGTTTAAGCCTTTTAATAAATAAAAATATATGAAAAGATTAACAAAATGAGAGGAAACGTTAATATCAGGAATGTAGGTTGTAGAAGACAAAAATTCATATAAATAGTACTACATAACCTATAAATTCAACTTTCGTTCTAGATTTTTTAGGAGAACCTTTTTAATTTAATTACCTAGACGTTTGATGTCTTCGTTTAAATTAAATATATGTTTGTTCTAGAATTTTAAAATAGAGAAGCTTAAACAAGAGTTAATTTTTGTCACAATTATGATTTTTTTTTACATCTGCAATCTGCATTCCTAATCTTTACGTTTCTTTTCATTTTGCTAATCTTTTTATTTATTTTTATTTCTTAAAAATATATATTCAAAACATATCATAAGAAATTTCATTTGTTATCAGAATCTATAAAAAAAAAAATTCCTGTCCAATTGGAAATTAACGAGCTGGTACCCTAGAAAAAGTTAGATTATCAAAGTTCTTAAAATATAGATATCGACGAAAATCACATAAAACTATGAAAGTCAGGGAAGTGAAAAGTGGGCAACTCTGAATAATAATGTTAATTGTTCAAATATATTGCAGTCAAACTGAAATAAAAAAATTATTTTCATTTCAATTTTCATTGCATCCCAAACTCTCCAGCCCCATATCACAATCCTCGAAGAATGGTGTCGAAATTGGAGGATAAAAATAAATCCCAACAAATCCCATCAAATCACATTTACTCTTCGTCGTAAACCTGCCGACTGCCCTACAGTATACTTTAATAATGTGGCTCTTACCCCTGAAGAACAGATTCGTTATCTTGTACTACATCTTGACAAACGACTAACTTGGAATCCTCACACAAGACTGAAAAGACAGGAAACGGCACGCAGATTCCGACTATTACAGCACTTACTAGACAAACGGTCTAAACTTCCAACTCATAACAAAAGACTGATCTACATGACAATAATAAGGCCCATCTGGACATACGGAGTTGAGCTTTGGGGCTCCACTAAAACTTCGAATTCCTCTCGTATCCAATCTTTACAATCCAAAATCCTTCGTAAAATCCTCAATGCTCCTTATTTTGTTACTAATAAAACCATCCATAAAGACCTAAATGTTCCTTATGTAACCGATCTAGCCCGAACCCGATATTATTCCTTCCATAATAAACTCCCTAACCACCCAAACCCACTCGTTTCTAACCTTGCTTCCTCTTCCATTCCCGGCAATCCTCCGAGGCGCCTGGAAAGAAGATGGCCTCGTGATCCTATATTGTAAACTGTTTTTAGAGTTCTACTACTGGGTAGAGTACATCTCTACATCCTGTATCATATCATTATGATCAAATTTACTGGTTGTATTTTTTTATACAGTTGTAAATATCAACAAATAAATAAAATAAATTTTAATTTATAACCTAAAAATTATATCGAGTCCAAATAGTATAATATTGTAAGAATACATTATCTAATTATATTTTTTTCTAATAATGAAATACATAATTAAATTAATAATATGTGTCTTTTTTCATTGGGTTATTGTCTAAGCAAGTAAAATTTCTATGCTTGAAACATAATTTTTTTTTTTTATTTCATCGAAATATTTTTATAAAACCTACAATTATTGTCATTATGATCAAATTTACTTGTTGTATTTTTTTACAGTTTGAAATATCAATAAATTAAAAAAAATAAAATTTCAATTGCCATCCGAAGCGAATTTTTTTCTTATAATTGAAATTTATAGATATATATAGAATTCGAGGAAATGTCTATATGCTTTTCAAACATATGTCCAATGTTCTTTATATATAGTCCAAATATCTTTAAAGCTACATACCACAGCTTTAAAGATAATCAACATTATTTTAAAACAGTGAAAAACACTAATTATGTTGTGGGAACCCTATACTGGCTGTCTCTATGACAGGGAACTAGTGGTGGACGTTGAGATCGATCATGTAGACGTGAAACTATTGCAATACTGTGAAAATTTTGAAATCCAATCATTCAAAATGTTAAATAAAGTGAACAAGTAGAGAAGGGTCTTTGAGTAATTCTTTCATAATCTGCGTTCCACTTATTCATCCAGAACAAATGTAAAAATAATAAAGTAACTAGTTTTCTATTCATTACAAATGGAAAGAGACATTGCACAAGATTCCTACAGTTCGTTATCCTATTTAGAAAGTATGCATCTGTCGGATTGACAGAGCAGGGGGTCATGAATAATGAATGTCATTCCGGCTGACCTTTAAAGTTTCAAAGCTTCCACAGTTCTAATGCTTCATTCAAAGATGAAAAATTCGTTTCGATCATATTACCCAACACTGAACAAATATTGTAAACTGCAAACTTGTCACGAAAATCTCTAGTAAATCGAATTTCTTACTTATCTGATTATTCCAATCTAAATTAGTCAGTCACATCGCCAATGCTCCCTTATCTGCTGCAAATACGAGTATCATTAATAACATTAGTGTTTCATATATATGAATTGATGAGCTGATCATATAACAACTTATTCAGAAACGATCCAAGAGACAATATATTTATATCCATTTTTAAAATTATTCAAATGTAATAATTTTAGATTATTATTAATTTATTACAATTTAAAACCAATGTTTAAAATAAATAAAGAGAGCTGTAATAAATTTAAGAAATAAAAAATAGATGCATAAGAGATCTGGCCTATCTATAGACTATATATATTTAATATGGAATATGAAACTGATGCATAGCAAAAGAGGATGGATTTATTGGGAACGAGAGACATGGACTAATTGACTCGTGGCAATATCAAAGGGAAATATCCCATCCATCGGCTCGTGCCAAAAGTGACAGATAACTTATTCAGAAGCGACCCGAGGGACGACACGTCAGAAGCTTCCGGACATTTGCCTAAAATATCGATCAAGGGATTTGAATAAAGTAGTCCTTCGGAACTGCAGGGACCCATCTCATTTGCCCGCTTCAGTCAGCGCTTCTACTTAGCTTCAGCCCTCAGCTGTAACTTTCTGTCATTCTGTCTGTTCAACTTAAAACCATTTTTCTAAATTTTAAATAAGTTATTAAAGTTATTACCTACTAAAGTCATTCTTTCTTAATAATGATGATAAATACAAAATATACTATTCATTAATAATCTTCAAAGTGCAGACCTAAAATGAATTAGGATTAACTTATTAAATAAAGAAAATAATCGTTCATTATTATTCATATAAGTTGAAGCAATAATTCTCAGAAGTAGTCAATTTTATGACTATCATATTATATGATAGGATATACAGCTAATGATGTAGTGATATACAACTAACTTGGTTTCTGTGATTTGTAATTACGCCGGTCTTACGCCGAGCAATGCATTTGAATGTAGGCCTTTTATTGCAAAATTCAAAAGCCGTATACTAGCCTCTACAATGGAATTCCTAAGGAAAAACCTTGGTAAAACTAGATCCGATAGAATAAGAAATAAAAGCGCAACAGAAGAGACAAGACCGAAACTGCTATTAGAAAATATATACATAGAAAAGTGGTTCGGTCATGTACAAAGAATACAAATAAATAGACTAAAAATTATAATTATATTATATAAAAATTATATGGGAACAGGAAAGCCTGAAAGAAAACAACCACACAGATGACCAAGAAGTAATTGTACTAAAATAATATGGATCACTCTAGGTTTAGTTAGGAAGTTGGCGATATGTAGATATAATGAATGCCTGCTGCCCTGACACCGCAAGGAACGCAGGTTAGTTGAGGAGGAAGAATATTATTTTGTTATACATTATGAGAATAAAGTACTAGAATAAAAGTTACTTCTAACTCATTCAAGTCCATTTGAATACTATATATAAAAGGTCAGATTTTATTCATAGCCTGACTATAATTAAATTACGAAAAATATTATTGCCTCACATCTGCTCCTGTTTCGGTTTTGAGATAGAAGAATCTGCTAGATTTTTTAAATATTTGTATTCTAAATATTATTTTTATTTCCTTAAAAGAAACAGATTTCAAGGTTTTATTTACACATTTCCACCTCTTTACCTCTATTTTCTATTGATGCCGATAGCTCGGCTTTAATCACAAGAGGAAAACGATGTAAATTGCTTTTATTAGAACCCTAAAGTTCTGATGGTCAAAGAGCAGCTGTAAAATCACCAGATAACATTACGAAGTTACATAAAGAATTGTTTATCTGACTTGGTTCAGTTTTAGATGTTATCTACGAGTCGGGAAAAATTAAAGACGGTATAGTAGCTGTGGTGATATATCTTTGTTTCACGTCGCTCGGCCGCTATCGTTTGTCATAATCAGTTATATAATATTTCAGCTCTGTGTTGAGAACATGCGCTTAGGAAGAAGTTTAATTTTATTATTGACTTATAGTTCACAATTTGCACATGTATATAAAAACATGCAGAATTGTGCTTAAATAATCTTACAATATAGGAATAACGTTCGGATCATAGGATTGAACCTAAGACACACAAACACACACACAGCCCTCCTCCATTTAAAGGATACTCACATATACAAAGACACTGCAAACTGAACGTAGCCCAACTCAGTATTACCCAGTATATTCACTTCCAGACACATGGAGAAGGAGTCAATTTCATATCAGCTTTATGTTAAATCATTAAAAAAATATACATTAATTAATTAGCATACAGGATTATATATATATTCATTCCAATATATATTCCATATGTTCCAGTGCGCCTGGCGATGGGACGGTAATTCTGAAACGTTATGATTTAATTAATGAGTTCTGAGTAAAGAACATTTTAACAAGGAATATATTTTCAATAAACCCTACAAGATAAAATTACAAACAATTGGAAGATTTGTTTACTTATTATTTTAGGAAATGAAATATTATTTAACCAATACTATTAATGGACATTTTAAAATTCATCATTTAACTGTGTATTTATTTGTATTAATCATTGCTCTGAAACATAAATATACAAATTATTCTGAAACAGTTAATTTAGCATTATTTTTTTTCTTATTTTCTACTAATCGTTATTTGTTTTCAAAATAACCTGGATTTGTTTATATAGAAGCTTCCACAATGCATTCACTTTAGACAAAGTTTCGATTGGGAGCACTAGTTCTTATTCTCCCAACCGACCAAGTTAGCGAAGTGGCGCTCAACAGGATTTGCAAGAGGGCTTAGAGAACTCTAGGGGATAATTTACTGTGCCGTCTACAATTCCTGGCTGTGGTGAATCTAGGCTACTCAAGCAGGAATCAGAGGATTACTAATCACATCTTTGGAAAGAATCTCTGAATAGTTCATAATAATTTCGCATAAACAATTAATTATGTAAATGATTTTTTAAAAGAGAAGTTGAATTATCTTAAGTCACTATTCTTGGAACAAAAGATGTAACAGCTGTTAATAATATGATGTTGATCATATGTAAAAAAAAAATAAAACTTTTTTCTTAGTATACTGGTATAACTAATTGGAGTGAATATTATAAAATTATTGAACTATTGAACTATTATTAATATATTATAAAACAATACTATTATTATTAGTGTAATTTATTCTATTAAGAACACAGGTATATATTTTTTTGTTTTATATTTTTATTATTAATAATAAGTCTTATAGCATCAGCTTCCTTTTGTGAAATCGTTGAAAAAACAAAAACAAATTGTTGTAAGTATTCATGTTACTACACAACGAACGTGACCTAATCACACACGATCAAATTACAGCAGTACTTGAGAAAAAAGTTTTCTGGTAAATGACTATACTACAATTAGCTAAAACTATCATCGTAAAAACTTGCAGACGAATGTGCATTTGGGTTTTTCCTGTTCCAAATCCTGTATGCTAATTAATTAATGTATATTTTTTTTAATGATTTAACATAAAGCTGATATGAAATTGACTCCTTCTCCATGTGTCTGGAAGTGAATATACTGGGTAATACTGAGTTGGGCTACGTTCAGTTTGCAGTGTCTTTGTATATGTGAGTATCCTTTAAATGGAGGAGGGCTGTGTGTGTGTTTGTGTGTCTCAGGTTCAATCCTATGATCCGAACGTTATTCCTATATTGTAAGATTATTTAAGCACAATTCTGCATGTTTTTATATACATGTGCAAATTGTGAACTATAAGTCAATAATAAAATTAAACTTCTGGTCTCTTTGAAAAAAAAACGAAATAAAATGAAAATTCTTCCTAAGCGCATGTTCTCAACACAGAGCTGAAATATTATATAACTGATTATGACAAACGATAGCGGCCGAGCGACGTGAAACAAAGATATATCACCACAGCTACTATACCGTCTTTAATTTTTCCCGACTCGTAGATAACATCTAAAACTGAACCAAGTCAGATAAACAATTCTTTATGTAACTTCGTAAAGTTATCTGGTGATTTTACAGCTGCTCTTTGACCATCAGAACTATAGGGTTCTAATAAAAGCAATTTACATCGTTTTCCTCTTGTGATTAAAGCCGAGCTATCGGCATCAATAGAAAATAGAGGTAAAGAGGTGGAAATGTGTAAATAAAACCTTGAAATCTGTTTCTTTT
>NW_027113493.1:200927-218910 GCF_000696795.3 Halyomorpha halys
GAACCACTTTTCTATGCATATATTTTCTAATAGCAGTTTCTGTCTTGTCTCTTCTGTTGCGCTTTTATTTCTTATTCTATCGGATCTAGTTTTACCAAGGTTTTTCCTTAGGAATTTCATTGTAGAGGGTAGTATACGGCTTTTGAATTTTGCAGTAAAAGGCCTACATTCAAATGCATTGCTCGGCGTAAGTACTAGTTTAAATACAGTCATATTTTTTTTTAACAACATTTGTTTGCCAATTATTACGTTAATGAGTTAGTGGTACACATTTGTTACTTCTCGTATGCGCTGATTTATTTCTTAATCTACTATCATTAGTAATTTTTAATTTTTTTGATATTGGTACACACCACATTTAATCACTTATAAAATAATTGTAACAAGAAATCGTTCGGTACATAGTTGTAACAAATATGATAGGCTGATCATCAGGCTCGTTTTACGACAAGTATGCAGATTGAGGTGGAATGATATACGAGCCGACAAAAATGACAAAAAAGGAAAAGATTTGAAGTGAAGGAATTTAAGTTAATTTTTTTTTGTCGAAAATAGAGTCAAATACGATTCAGAATGTTGATGACAAAAGACATTGAGTAAATGGATGGCTTTTGCTGAGATATTGTTAACTAATTAAAAAAATCATTCCGTATAATTTTGTCACATAAATGGTACAATTGATACATATATAAGTATAAATTTATACATTCAAAAATTCATACCTTAAACATCTCAAAATTTCTATATATTAGAATATAAAAAAAAAATTGCTAGATTTGACTTAGGAAATGGGTCTTCTATTCTTCTTCTTATTATTATTATTTTCACACTTTAAATTTTCTGTCTTAGGCTCTCCCTGGGACCACCTGTTCATTATTAATACAATTTTAATAAATTGTTCTATTTCCAGAAGTTTCATTTCTATCAACCATCCCTAGACTGTCACAATTAATTTACTTTTTACTCTATTATCCTTAAGTATTTAATTCAAGAAAAATAGGGTATAGGTACGTTTTTATTTTACTAAATATTTGTTGAAAACGAAGAGTATATTATTTACCACCAGCTAATCAAAGTGAATGTGCGCCTGGCCTTCAGTTGAGGGCGTACTTCATACAATTGCTCTTTCTTATAAGAAGTGTTCTACCATTAATTATTCTAGTTGTATCTTGTATCACACATGGCTGTATCCACTATTAATTAGTTTCCTATTCGTCTATATTTAACTTTCCTTAACTGAACTTGTTTCTTTCTTTTAAAAAGAAATTGTTTGTATATTTTACTCCTCCCTTTGTTTATGCTTCCTAATTTTCTTGTTACATCATAGAAGGTTTGCGTCTTGTTTTCACTTAGCCCTGACGAAGCCCTACAAATTGGAGTGAAACGTTGGTTACGATTAAATAGTTTTAAAAAAATATTTTCTAGCTTTATTGATCGCTACACGGACTATCTTCCTACAGTCTAATTTTAGTATTAGTGTCAGTTTTAAATTCTGGGGAAGTTAATTCCAGATTTTGGTCGATTCGGTTTTTAGGTATTTAAATATCAATGACATCTCAAAAATATAAAAATCATAGAGGATGAGAGATATTCCACGACCCAAATTTATCTAAACTATTCATAGTTCCTAATATCATGAAGTATATAGTTAGGAATATATAGTACTACCCTATTTATACTACTATATAACCTGTTTTAACATTATCCAGTTTAGGATTCTAAAGGTTCAACTGATACTAAAAAATAACAATGTAATGTCTTTTTTTTTTTAGCACCCGATATATAGTTATTACATTCAAAACAACTAGTTAAAAAAAAAAATTGAAAACCATACCAGTCCAACGAAAGAGCAAATAATACTGAGTCTATAAACTCTTGAAAAACACTGACCCAAAGCATCAAAAATGATACCGGAGGCAGAATATCCTCTCGGTGGAGTTTCAGATTATTTGCATAAAGGGAAAATAAAGTAATTAATTTCGAATTTATTTTATTCAGTTATCTGGGTTCGAAGTGAAAATTATGCGAAGCGGAAGAATGTTATTTGAACTCTTAATTACATATGAATTTTTAAAAAGAATTTTTTTAGGTGTCAGTATTAATATAATGTTTTATTTAGAAATGTTTTTGATAAAAATAAACAGCGATTCATTTTCTTTTTACACTATTAATCTTTAAATGGTTAGGCTAATTTTATCCTTATTAAGGAGTTAAAGACTACTGGGAAAATATTGAGTACAGTAATTCGTTCTTCTTCTTTGACTTTTAATTATACAAACCAACCCAGTATTGTTTTTAATTAAGACTCCTAACTAAACCCAACTTCCAATTTGGAGAAAAGGGAAAATATTTAAAAATCAGGTTGCTTAAAATTGAATTTCGATTAAACTTTTACTACTAATCTATCTTTTGAAACACTTCAGTTGACATCTAAACAACATGAATGATAATCAATAAAATAGTGCTTACAAAAATAGTTTCAAGATTATATGTTCCCGAACCGTCCTGTTATGCAAGGCATGACACATGTGGCCCATCGCTAAGGAACTACGGTTTAAAACAATCTTCAGCGATGCAGGTTAATTTTTTATTGAGGTTGGAGGTACTGTGTTCCTTACCTCGAACCTCAATATAAACTTATGTGGGGATGTTTGGAAAGGAATTTGATATTATAAAAAGGAATATATGTATATAAACATACTCATAATTTCTACTTACCAATGTTGACAACTCTGCATGGTAGGGTTATACTGTCATGCTCCACCACCTTGAAGTGTCTGCCCTCAGTTGTAAAGTGGGGCATACCATCCATGTAGCCTGAAACAGGGAAGAAATAGTAATAATATCTTCATGGATATAATATGAGCATATAGCTGCTTTTCTTGAATAGTAACACATCTTACAAAACATTATTTTTTATTTAGAATTGGACGCATTTCAAAGAGTGTACCATAGACCGCGATTACTTTCTTTATTGAGGTAGTTCTACAGACATATTTTAAGCTTTTTTACACTTTACAAGTTACAAATTAACTCCACTCTAAGGAACAATATATGGAATATGTAACTCAGGAACAAATTTTTTTTGTCAGATGGGCCTCAATTCAAGATTAGTATTGATCTATACATGGTGTTTCTCGACACTCGGTCTACCCTCTTAACGTCCATAATTTTAAATATTTGATGAAATTTCCGCTGTGTAATTAGTAATGTTTCATTAAAAAGGCATACCATCTACCTTTTAATGGTGTTTTAAATTTAATTTTCTAAAAGGATTTTAATTGCAATTGAAATGTTAAGAGGAATTCGTACCGGGCACTTTTTTTATCCAACCCATACTGAAGGCGTAAACAGTCAATTAAGGCAGAAAAAATTGTTATGGTTTTGGGAATTTGTGCGAGAAATTAAGCAAATCTAACGAAAAAAGTTTTTTAAAATTAATTCGCGTAAAACTCCATAATCGCAGCTTGACCGGACAAGGATACTAAAAAATGGTTGTTAGGACTAATAAATGATCTTGATAACAAAAATACTATGATAAAAGATTCTTACATGGAATTGAATTTTGTAACGATTTTGTTTGTTTCATTTTACGTGTTTTCAAGCAAATTAACAAAAAAATAAATAAACAATGCGCAAAAGGTCAATAAAATCACTAGTATACATTTTTTTTAAAATGTTTATTTATTGTTATTTACAACTGTACATTTAGTAAATCTGATCTAAATTAAATTGGAGTGTTACAGGCGTGTAGAGAAACTACCCATTGGTAGCACTCTAATGACATTTTACATTAGATGGTCTCATGGCCATCTTCTTTTCAAGCGCCTCGGAGAATTGTCAGGAATGGAAGAGGATGCAAGATTAGAAACTAGGGCATTTGAGTGGTTAAAGAGTTTATAATGGAAGGAGTGATATCTGGTTCGAGCTAGATCGGTTACATAGGGAACATTAAAGTCTTTATGTATGATTTGTTTGCGACAAAGTAAGGAGCATTAAAGATTTTACGTAGGATTTTGGATTGCAAGGATTGAATACTAGAGGAATTCGAAGGTTTAGTGGAGCCCGAAAACTCAACTCCATATGTCCAGATTGGCCTTATTACTGTCATGTAGATCAGTCTTTTGTAATGTGTTGGAAGTTTAGACCGTTTGTCTAGTAAGTGCTGTAATAGTCGAAATCGACGTGGTTTCCTGTCTTTTCAGTTTTGTGTGAGGATTCCAGGTTAATAGTTTGTCCAAATGTAGTCCAAGGTAGCGGATCTGTTCGACAGGGGTAAGAGTAACATCAATTATAGAAACTGTAGGGCAGTCAGTAGGTTTACAACGAATGGTAAAGGTGATTTGATGGGATTTGTTGGAATTTATCTTAATCCTCCAATTACGACACCATTCTTCGAGGGCTGTGATATGAGATTGGAAATTTTGGGATACGATTAATGGGTTATTATTAACAGCGAGCACACATATGTCATCGACTTACATGGTGAGGATAGTGTTAGGATTGGTTGGAATGTCAGCTGTATAGACGGTGTAGAGGATGGGACCAAGGATACTACCTTGAGGAACACCAGCGGACTGAGAATAGAGGGATGAACAGGAACCATTGTGGTTTACTTGGAAAAATCTATCAATGAGAAAGGAACGAATGATGAGAAAGTATGTAGGAGGTAGGAATTTACGATTATAAATTAGTTTTGAAACTAGAAAAAAAAAATCAAGTGTATTCATCATATTAGAAATATAGTAAGGTGCTCTGAAGAAAAACATTCCAAGGGCACTCGGCCCCTACTTAGATCGCTATGTGCACTCCTTTTCTATACTTCAAGTAATGTCTACTTCCTTCATCATATACAATTTCATTGATATTTCCAATTTCTTTTTTCCAGTAGGCTGTTCACTTACCTTTCTGCCCAAAGAACCGCTCCGATTATAAACACGGCTTTCATGAACTTGGCCACATCACCTTCTTTTATAACCGTAAGTAGAGAAACAGTAATTGCTTACTAACTACAGTTTTCGATATAAGGATGTTTAATCCATAAGATAATGGTATATTAAAAAATAAATAAAAACGGAATGAAATATCGAATTAGGTAGTTTCGGCTTATAGCAAAATATGAATAACAAACTGAAAAAAAAGCTCTCTAAATCAGAAACTGGGAGCAGTTCATGTTAGACTAAGGTTTATGGCCAGAAATTATTTTCAATTATGTAGTAAAGTGAATTTTTTATTTTCAGGAAATGGACAACATTTATTTTGATCTAGAGCTCCTTGGTATTATTATTCATCATTATAACATAAATTTCCGTACTTAATATTTTTACATCAGAATAACCTTTAGAATTAATATAAATAGAAGTTTTATTAAAAGCATATTATATTTTACAAGATCAGCTGAGTACAAAAGCGATGTCCAAGGAAGCAGTTGATGGAAAAAGGAAAAGGGGAAGGGAATTTTCCACTGGTGTTGAGGTGTTATTGAGCAGCATCCCTCATTCCACGTCTTTCGCTTTTCTGGACCATTTCACTTAAACGACATTCCCTTTCAAGACCTCATTCGAAAACTATTTGATTAACTCCGGCCAGCTCTCACTTTTAGGGAACTTAGCAGCACTTCTTTCATCTATAAATCTTCCGATGATCTACGGAACCCGCTGAATTTCAACTTTCGCTCCAGTTCAATTCAATTCTTTCCGGAAAATGGTGCTATCGCATCCACAGTCTATTCATTATTATTGAGATATATTAAAACCCGAGAGAATTGGAAAGTTACTTATTGCAACTACTATTCCTGAAAATATACCCTATTATATACATAGAGTGGGGTAGCTCAGCAGTAAGGCACTGTGCTACTAACTCCAAGGATCCGGTTTCGTAACCAGCTGTATCAAATAATTATTCATCCTGTTACTGTAACAATGAGTTAACTCTCTGGATTCGTGAGTCCTCCGGGATTCACATAGCCTTATAAAGTGGGTTCCCCCTTAGGGAAAAATTTGACTGCCGAGCGTGATTCTGACCGAATCACTTTTATTTTAATTATAGCAATCACTCACAAAAATACTGCGTCTCTAAATCTTACTTAGAATGAAAGAATGAGATATATTACTTTTTTATTTGAATAGCTAGCCATTACTATTTTTTTATATTAATAAACTTTTCACCGCCATGCAAGAAATTCTAATGGCTAAAACCAAAAAAAAAAAACTTAAAATAGAATCATAGTAATTTTGACACATTTTGGAATAATTATAATTGAAAGATATAAATTAATTTTCTAGGATAATTAGCCAGATGAAGTTTTGGGACTTCTCAGATGAGTCCCTGAAGCCGAAGGGAAAGATATTAGACAACTTTAAGTAGCTACCTTAACTTAAAGTTCTGCACTTCTATCAATTAAAAGCAAACCTAACAAACAAAGAATAATCGTTCAGCCATCTTTATATCTACCATCCATATTGTTCTGATTTTAATTAAATTTCTTTACTGTAAGTATATTAAAAAACTTATTTATAAAACAATTTTTACAGTAAAAAATGTAATTACTAGAGGCGAAATCTGACACTTAGAACACAAAATTTAAAAGAAGCAATAATGCAAAATAGAACTTTTTTTCTTTTCAAATAAAATTTATTGATAATTGCAATTTATATAGTATAGTATATAATTTCAAGGTGAAATTTGGTTTTCAGTGCACAATCTTTCATCAATAAACATAAGATCATATTTTCAGAAAAGAAAAAAAGGGATTCCTCCTAAATTCTCTACGTTTTAATAAAATGAAATAATTTTACTAGAAATGGCTTTATCTTGGAACAGATACATTATATATTTCACGTAATGGACTTCACAGACAGTGGCCCAAATATTTTGGCCCTAACCATTTAATATAAAAGTCGTCTGTGGAAAACAGAATACTTGGAACAGCGAAACAATACTGGACAAAAAGCTCTTAATATACACCAAAAAATCAGCCCTAAAAAAAAAACTAAGCAAATCTCTTGTTCTTGGTATAATGGTTGGTTCCGGAGATTTTGGACTTTGAAGACTTGTAACTTTTACTTTTGATTTATATTGAGCCATTGACACTTTACCTTTTTTTTTTTTATTACTTAGTGATACTTAGGTAATGGCGGTTTATGGGGTATTACCGAATACTCTTTTGTTTTTTCAAAAACTTCATAGACCAAACCACGTAGTGTTTGCTAATACCACGTGTATTTCTATGTATTCTTGCTATTTACAAAAAAATTTCTTCTATCGTATAATTAGTTTACGTTTGAAATCAGCCAAAAAAAAAAATTTAATTAAAAATCAACTGAAAAGGACAGTTAAAGTGAGGTGGTTGAAAAAATAGATTGTGTCAACTTATTTTCCAGGAAATTAACTAATATTTCATATATTTTGAATTTTTTATGTAACGATATAAAATTTTTAAAAAATGACTCTCAAAATCAAACATTTGCTTTTAATTCCTTCTGTTATGCCAAGGATGTATTTTTAGAATTTTTAATTCAAAAAACTACTTTTAATTTATCAGGAACATCTTCTCTTTTCTTTTTTTTTTTGCCAATGCCAGTCTTAGCTCTCAATTATTTTTAGTAATTTTTTAAAATATTTTTTTTATTTTTTTTTATAAATAGTTTATTTTTTGTCCATATTTAAGAAGTGATCTATTTATAAACTTTGTATTTTAAAACTATTCAAAATATTTTAACTTGATAATTATTGTCTAATACCAATTCATAAATGATTAAAACCAAAATAATAAGTTATAAACTAATTTCTAATATTTCTGAAAGAAGATTTAAATGAAAAAGAAATATTTCAATCTATGGATAAAGTTAAAGATTCTTGTCTTAAGTAAAATTTACATAAGGTATGTCCTAAGAAGGGAATTGTAGATGTTTCTCCAAATGATAATCTTAAATTTTCTCGTTCTCTTCCAATACGGTATTATTTTGAGAAAATTTCTCATTTTATATGCATAGCCATGGAAGGGAAATCTGTTTGTCAAAGCAATGGAGTGGCTATATTGGCTGTCACCCCGGCCCAGTTGCTTCTACTGATCTCTTTATATCGGCTTATGGCTCTTCCATAAACTTTTGCCATAAACTCTACCTGGGCAGGTTTAACTCTATTTCCATTTATTATTTTTAAATGATTTATAATATACTCACAGATCCATAATTTATATAAGTGAAATAGCTATCAAAAATAAATCAATAAATCATTGTTCGGTCATCTGATATTTGTAAAACCTTGTCAATTAAAAGTTGAATTGAATTAGGAATAAAGGTAAAAATATTTCACTGTAGCCTAAATATTTAATTGAAGGACTTTGTAGGATATTAAGCTTTCCATAATATTCTAACCTGAATGATTTGTAATTAGTGTAATTGATTTGTGTGAATAAATGGAGTATTCATATATAAAAAAAAATTAAGATTATCTTATCTAAAAATAATTTTGACTTAAGACTTTTGTGAAAATGTTGGTGTCCAATATCATAAATAAATCAAATAATATTTACGACTTGATGTGCAATACTATTGTGGGAAAGAGAGAGGTAGTTAAGGACATCAAACTCCATAACTTTAAAGCAATATGTCTTCCAAAACTATTATTTGGCATTGAAAGTTGGGTCATCCAAGACAATCACTTGAGCAGGATTACGGCTGCTGAAATGCAATTTTTGTGAAGAATATTGGGCAATACTAGGAGAGACAGGATAAGGAATGGAAGAATAACAGAAGAACTTCAGATCACCTCAGTGAAATCAGTGATTGAACACCGACAGCTACAATGGCACGGACATGTCTGTAGAATGGAGGAAGGCAGAGAGACAACAAAATGTATTGAGGCAATGCCGACTGATAGAAGACCACGAAGCAGACCTAGAAGGAGCTATAGGGAACATATCCAACGACTAGGTCTGGAAAAAGGAAAAAAGCTGACTCAAATGAAGATGCTTGCCATGGACCGAGATGTGAGGACCAAGTGGTTAGAGGCTACTCCATGCTGAAAGGCACTTAAGGAGAAAGAATAAGAAGAAGTGAAAATGTTGGAACTTTGAAAATCTCAAAACGATCATCTTAGAATTCAGGAAATAATGTGTTATTTCTCAAATATTTGCTGGATTCACATGAAACCATAAATAAAAGAAAATGATCGTCTAATATAAATCCAAATAATAATCAGGTGATATATTTAATCCATCCCAACAAAATAAAATATTCTAATTGTTACTCAAAATTTTTCCTGTCATCCAACGATCATTGATAAAACATTTAATTATTAATTTTCATTAAAAATGTGTAATTTAAGTTTAAAACAATGTATTATTATTATTAGATATATATTAGTGCATATAAATGAAAATTATAAAGAAAATTAACCTAAACATTTAATTTTGTAAAGACTGTTTATTTATTATCAATTAAATCACAACGTAATTTAAATAATAAAATATAACCGTTACGTTTGTTTCTTGAATGTTGTAAACAAATAAACTGTCTACTTATGACTTATTTGAAATGAGTGATTCTTGTTTCCTTTGTTTCTAAACATGGCCTACATATTTTTTTTGTATCCCTTGTGGCTGCTCCATCTTCTCTGGTTGAGTGAAAGCTGAGAATCGGCAAAACATTCTTCAGTTGTTGTTGTTTTTTAGTGCATACAAAATAAGAACCTATTGTCCCTTTTTAGAAAACCTAACATACTCGTCATGGTGTGTTATTTTTGGTCATTGTGGACAGAAATTTTAGATTATTAATCAACATTAAATCTTGAAGAGCATTCATGAGCAACAAAAAGTTAACAACAAATGGATGGAATCTTGTACTCTTGGGATGACAAATACGTGTTTCTTCCTCCTTGTTTAGTTTCGAGAGCCATTGTTAGTACTAAAGTTTCCTGATTTCGAAATAAGAGAGAACAAAACTTTGATATCCCAAATATATATAAGAGTACGTTCCTAAATAAGAATTCTTCCTTTTCTAACTAGGCACTTACATTCCAACGTGTACAATCATTCTAAAAATTGAAGTTTAGGATACATTGAACAATCATGGATTGATGCACTATAGCTTTGGTTAGTCTTGTTTACACAAGACTGTTGTTCGCAATTGTTTGAATTTATGTAAAAAATTTTTAAAAATATACATAAGAAATTTTTTTGTTTTTATTTTGCTATCATTAATAATTGAAATCAATGTTTGGCGCACTGGCCCCGTTTCGATTACATTTGAGGGTTGGATACGGATCATTATGGTTTCTCCCGTACTTGATACTTCAGAAACGGGTGCGGAGGAAGACAGATGCATTCAATGCCAAAGAGGCCAGTGGAAGAAAACAGTCGTTTCAATCCGATTTTTGATTAATTTGATGAAAACTTTGTATATTTACCAGTCAATATTGATGAACTTTCCAACTATAATTAGGAAGAATAGCAAAAGTTTACTATAAAGTAATTTATGACGTTTATCGTTATAGATATGAAGTTTATGATAGATAGTAGATAGTAGATTAGTGTAGATGGCAGTCTACGACCTTAACTTTTAATTTACTATAAAGTAGTTTGTGACGTTTTCTATATAGAAGTGGTAGTTTTTATAAATATTGCATATGAAATTTATATCTGAACAACTATAGATCAACATTTGTTAATTTCATTTGTCAAATATCATGAAAACTACTACTCTTACGAAGATGAATATTATAAACTAACTTAATAGTACATTAAATTAGCTTTAATATGGTAAACATCTGTAAGTCTAATGATTACTGAGTTATAGTTTTACCAAAATAAATTCACTAACAACTGATGTTTCGTTAGAATATGTTGCTTTTAAAAAAGTGTATTACAGGGAATATTAAGGTAAATATGTAAATATTTTTTGGGGGTTCATATTTTAACCAATTTACTTTTCTTTAAATTGTATTTAATTCGATGTTTTAATTTCGTGAGTGGTTTTAATGATATGCAGCTCCCAATGAAAAATCAATTTCTTTTAATTTTTTGGAACAGCCGTCATTTATTATTTCCAATAACTGTAGTTGGTAGACCCCTCAAATTCGACCAGTAACTATAAAGAGTTTTAATTCAAGAAATACAACATGAGCTAAAATTACTGCATTTTTTCTCCTCTTACGCACAAAGAAAAACATATTCACCCGAGAAGATTTTACTATTAATTTTTAAGTATAAATTATGAAGGAACATATATCGTCATATCGTAAGTACGGCGGTCTTGTGAGTATGGTGGCAGGCATAGGTATACGAAAAACTTCCACAGTGGAAGAGAATGTCGTTACCAACCTCCAGTTCATGCAACCACAAAAAGTTAAACAGAAAAGTTTCACATTCAGTAGGAATAGCATCTATATTTTATACCCCAATCCAGAATGTTTTCTCATTTGACACACTACATTAGCCGCCTGAGATCGTTTCTCTCCGCAGTACATTTCAAGAAAAAGTTGGCGTTATATGAATTTTTCACAAGAGTCGGATATTGAATTTTCAATTGAAAACCAAGTTTTAGTATGAATTAATTATCAAGAGGGAGTATAAAAAGAAATGTTCCTCGAACGAGCACGATGTTGACTTAGAAAATCATAATCTCATTAGTATATACTTTAAGTCCACAACTAAATGATAATTAATTAAACTGGTGGTGTAAAATATAACGAGCATAGTCTCTTTTGGTCTGTCGTCTTATTGTTGGCGTCGTATATTTTTTCGATATATATATTTTTTTTTTGGGGGGGGGGAGGGGTAATCGCAGGGAATGAACTGGCTGGTCCAGCTGCCGGGAGGGGGTAAATAATTTCAACTCAATCGGAAATGAGCAACCTTCTCGAAAAGGAAATAAAAGATAGATGGAAATCTTTTTGGAACGAAAGCCCAAGGAGTAAATTAAAAATTATGAAGAAGGACATCAAGCCCTGGGTACCTCCAGCAGTAAATGTAGTAGATGTCGTTTTGACTAAGCTTAGAATAGCTCACACGATGATTACTCACTCCTATCATATCTCAAAACAGCCGCCTACAAAATGTAAATATTGTAACAGCAGTTTGACTATATGACATACCTTCAAGGAATATCCATGTTTCACGTCGCACCTCAATAACTTAGGATTGAGCCCAAATATTTCAAAAACTCACACAGACGATAGAAAAAACAGTGGAATTAGTGTTTTGGTTTTTGAAATCAGAAAATTTGCTCTCACAAAATTAACATCAAACAGAGAAAAAAAATAAAACAAATGGATGCAAAAAAAAAAAGTTTATTAATTTTAGTTTTTAAATCGATAAAAAAAAACTATATTTAAAAATATAATAGTTCATTAAATTCTTTCACACTTGGTACGCTAGAAAAGAAACAGCTTACAATATGTAAACACGTTTTATAACCACACGCAAGTCCATAATATTGCCAGTTTAACAATCACATAATTAATACCAATTTTTTTTTTTTTTTTTGGATCTATTTGAAATAGTTTTGTGTTTAACAGTGTCTTTGTAGTGGGGTTTTGTTTTTATCTAAAACGTTGCTCAATACCAAATTATCACAATTATGTTTTAAGTCTATTAACCATTTACAATTAAATGGATATTAAAATATAAAACTCTGATGCTCTAAAGAAAAAAAATTCAAAATCCATTAATTTAACCACGAAATACAACTAAAACACCTTATATAACTTTGTATTCGTTCAATATAGCTACGGGAAAAAAAAAATAACCAAACAGTTTTTTAATTTTAATTTTTAAATCTATCAAGAGAAAATTCTATATTTAAAAATATAATGGTTTTATAAATTCTTTCGTTCCAGTTTCGATAAAAGGAGTACGCATTGGGCAATTTCACGACTGCAAATAGCAAATATTTAAATATTCCTGATTTCATTTCTTCGTTGATTTAAAGACTGTTAGGTTTCAAAAGTTTAGATACTTAAACTTCTAAGCACTTTGGTACGCTAGAAATGAAACTGCTTACAATATGTAAACACGTTTTATAACCACACGCAAATCCATAATATTGCCAGTTTAACTATCACTCAATACCAAATTATCATAATTATGTTATAAGTCCATTTACAATTAAATGAGTATGAAAATATGAAACACTGTACAAAGAACGCTCACAAGTTATAACAACCAAGGATCCATGAAAAGATTTATGAATAAATTTAATACGTCTATGCGTTTTTCGTTACTCTCTTCTACGGCTTTATATTTCATACATTAATTTTCTATACTCTTCGTATTTCCAATCACGTATTGTACATCTTTATTACTACTATCGAATAAACAAAATTGAAGGAACTATTGAGAGAGATATTTAGAATTTTTTTTTTTGTAATACTGAAAATTGGCCCAATAACGGAGACAAACAGATGACATTGTAAGGAAGGGCTAACTACAGAAGGGATCCGGCAGACAATAAGCTGGAAGGGTGGCGTAGGACGTGATCAGGCCCTTATTGGAAGCGTTGCACAACGCGCCTGGGAATATACTCATACTCACTTCAGCCATGAGATGAATAATATCTCCTCTTCAGTGATTCACCCGATTCCCTCTTGTAAGGATCATTAGTTGAAAACACTTTTGTGTAGATGCATCTAAAGCACGAGCTGATATATATAAATTTCAACCAAAATATTCAGCTGGATAATAAAAGTAAAAACATTAGAACACAATTAATTACGCGTGATATTAACCACTTAAGAAATACTAACCAATTTTTATTTATCGGGCCGAGTGGAACAGCATACAGTCAAAATCAGGGAAATAACTAATAGTAATAAGAGGAAATCTTCCATTCTCGCCCCAATTTAATATTACCATGACCAGAGCTTGGTTTATCATACCCTCCAAAATTTACTAATGCAACTAAAATAATGTTTAATATTTATGTAAAAACAATGCATGTAGCTAAAACAAGGAATCGGTGAGCACTCCTTTCCTGCTCACCTTTATTGCCTTTTCTATCTTACCTCCAAATCAATCATTTCTAAAGAATATTGGTGGATTAGTAAGACGACTACATCACAATCCTTCAATACCATAACACCAAAAATAATGTGATACAAACAAATACATTGTACAATTAGCTCGATATAAATAAGAAAAGGAAGGAAAGGTTCCCTTATTTTTTTAGATAATGATCTCCTAGGAGATTGTAACGTCATCGTTCTTGAATTCATTAATGTAAACTAGTCAGCATTGACGAGTCTGCTAATCCTGTTCAGGTGAGTTTAAAAAAGGTGGCCGTTCCAAAAAAGTAACAAAAACTGAAAAAAATGCAGTTATTTCATACTTCTTGGTTCTTGACTCATATGAAACGAGGTTGGTATGTACACATAAGAAACCTGTATGCCAAGATTGTGCTGTGCCGCACGTTGTGCAGACGAGTTTCAAAATTTAACTTTAAACACTCACAAATGAAGTTATTTCATACATGTTGGTTTTTGACCTATACGAAACTAGGGTTGGAACAGACACGAAAGAAACCTGGTTGCCAAGTTAGTGCTGTGCCACTCCTTGTGCAGACGTGTTCCAAAATCCAACTTTAAAAACTCAAAAAATGCGGTTAAATTGGTTTTTATGACTTTTAACAAGCTTTAGTTTGATGCCTAACAGACATAAGTTCATTTAATAGTTCTTGGAATATAGCCGTCAAAAGCAAAACATTTTGTCAGAAAACGAACAATCGACATTTTGTGGATTTATTTTGCTAATATAATGAAAACACTACTCCGAAGAAAAAAACTAATAATAGCTTTCTTTTTTAGGACGTTAAACAATCTTTAGTTTGATGCCTAACAGGCATCTGTACATCTAATAGTTCCTGAGATATAGCCGTCATAAGCATAACTTTTCTTTAGAAGAACGAGAAATGGACATTTTGTGAATAGATTTCGCTAATATCATGAAAACTATCACTCTTACGAAAAGACTAATTAAAAAAAATTTTGTAGTGTATTTAACTAGCTGCAATTAGATTCCTAACAACGATTTATTTATATGACAAAAGAAGAGTTTAAAAAGTATATTTGGTAAATATTGATATTTGAAAATATTTTTACAAAACTGTTCTTTCGTTATTTTATTAAATCGTTCAATAAAATTTAAATACTACTTACTTTTTATTCTTATAATTTTTTATTAATAATGATGTTTGTAACTAAAGTAAATTTCATGTATAAAAGCAAAACCAACAATAATCCAATTTATCAATTAAACGACCGTAACATACCTAATTTGATAAAATTGAGTTTTTTCGTCAAATTTCAGATTTATAATAATGTAATAACTAATAATTAAGATATAAATGATTAAATATAAATAATTCGAATTTCGAGTTTCCAAAGTCGTATTTTGGACCGAGTCTGCACAACGTGAGGAACAGCACTAGCTTGGCTGATAGATTTCTTTTGTGTCTGTACCAACCCCAGTTTCATATAAGTCAAAAACCAAGAGGTATGCAATAACTCCATTTTTGAGTTCATAAAGTTGAATTTTGGAACTCGTCTGCACAAAGTGCGGCACAGCACAATCTTGGCAGACAGGTTTTTTTTTTTGTTTAAGTATCAATCCTTGTTTCATATGAGTCAAGTACCAAGAGGAATGAAATAACTGCATTTTTTTGAGTTTTAGTTACTTTTTGGAACGGCCGCCATTTTTAAACTCCCTGAACTGGATTGCCAGACTTGCCAGACAATTCTGACTCCTTATTATAAGTAGTTAACATTTATGAATTCGAAAATTGGGGTGAGATAACTGCCTTTTTTCCACGAGCTTATATACTAAGTGGCTTTGCGGTAACGTAAGATTCCACTTTAATTATTTTTAATATTATTTATGTCAACCTTCAGAGATCGTCTTCACATATCGACTAATACTCGATATAAATGGATGATTAAAAGGTAACATAAAAAAAGCTTTTTTTTTTTCGTACTCTCCTGTGGAAAAATAAAAACAAGTACAGGATGAAGTACGAGTATATTACGAAAAGAAAAGATGAATCCTTTTCTTACCTGAATGTATTTTAAGGTGTTTAAAAAAAAATAAGGGCTTATGTTATCTTGAAAAACATATTTTCAAATCATAATTTTATAAATGTTCATATTAAAAATAATATGTACATAAAAAAACATGATTTTCTTATAAAGTAGAAACCCGCTGGACTTTTCTTGTGGATTAATCTTGAGTAAAAAAAAATAAAGAAATAAATAAAGTTCTGAGAAACCCAAATTTGGTAAAAAAAAATACAATGACTAGCATCGTTGTAACTAAAAAAAATATATAAATCGTTAGCTCACTGGCATTACATCATGTATCTAAAAGAAAAATTATTTGAATTGTACTAATAAATTTAACTTATTCATGTACATAGAAACATTTAAATCCTACATATTAAATTTTGTACTGCATTTTGGTATGTACCTAATGATAACTTAAAGTATTATCTAGGGTTGTCTCTAATAATAGATAATCATTAAGGATTATCCAACTTTCCCGCTAAAATGTATAAAAATGATGCGGTAAATGCTGACATCTGCATGATACTTAAGTCATTTTTCCTTGATTCTGCAAAATGAATTTTAAATTAATATTATAACATATAACATAAGGGTGCTATAAATGATTAAATAAGAAGTAAGTTCATCAAGAATAACTATTGATGAACAGAGAGAGGTTCGCACCAAAATTAGTATTTTCATACCTTTTTTTTAAACTTTACCTGAACCAATCCTCAAAATATTATACAAAATCGAATCTATTCCAAAAAATTTACCAATATAATATTATAAAAACATTAATTTAAACGCATATCACGAAACCAGTGACGAGGAAATGGCAAACAATGATAAGACAATTAAGAAGCTGACACCATATAAGTATCCAGATAATAAACTGTAGACATATGTTTTCAAAATTTGAGGTCCTCGTTAAATCAGAGATTGAAAAAAGTTGGCGTCCAAAAAGAGCTATAGTTGTCAAAACATAGTTATATCTTGATTTTCTGGAGTGTCACCTACAATTTTGAGAAGGTGTTTAACGAGGTGTAATGAGAGTGCTTAAAAAAATCTCATTCAGAACATGGAAGTTAAGAATACTGGACCAGCTCAGTGACGGGGTATGTTTAATGGACTGTTCTAACATTTCGTTTTTATTGATAAAAATAATTATTGTGAAATATGAAAAAAATCTAGATTAAATGAGATACAAGAGGGAAATGATTTTGTCGATTCTTAAAATTATAAGAGGGGGTTTAAAACAATCAGTACATCAAATTATGGCGAAATGGCAGAACATCCTATAATATTGTAACTTAATTAATTATAAAATATTTACTTTTTGTTAAATAAAAAAAAAAACTCAATGAAATCAAAAAAAGTGGCGTTAGATTCATCCAAAAAGGGGAAATAATAGTTAGTGAAGTATGTGTTGACAAACAGGTCGAGAAGAATTGAAGAAAAGGATTGGCAATGGGCCCAGATGGTTCTCCAACTACTTTTGTCTAACATTGAACATTCATTGAACATTGAACAACATTGACAACATTGAAGTACTGAAAACCAAAACTGACAATAAAAGTGTGGTGTGTCTATATTAAAACTATTCATGAAGTTTTCTACACCATAATACGAATTAATATAAATTATCGAACATTACGATATTATATATACTTTTATTATCAATTTGATGCCGTTGGGAAACGATTATATTATAGAAATCATTTTTATTCGTATAACAATCATTTTCTTTAATTAAAACATTAATATAATTGAAATCATCATATAAGTTAGACGTTATACTATCAATCCTATTATTCACAATATTATTATATATTAATTTGTCCTTCAAAAGGTTTTCTTATAGTTCTTGTTAATAATTGATAGAAAGTCAAAAAAATAAACACGCAAAAATAAAAATACTACCTTGCGTTTGTACATTTGTACTTTTAAT
>NW_027113493.1:220448-221148 GCF_000696795.3 Halyomorpha halys
CTTGATTTGTGACAAAGTAAGGAGCATTAAGGATTTTACGAAGGATTTTGGACTGTAAGGATTGGAATCTGGAGGAATTTGATGGTTTAGTGGAGCCCCATAGCTCAACTCCGTATGTCCAGATAGGTCTTATAATAGTCATGTAGATCAGTCTTTTGTTATGGCATGGTTGATTGGCAATTTAGACCGTTTGTGTAGTAAATGTTGAAATAGTCGGAATCGACGAGCAGTTTCTTGTCTGTTTAGTCTTGTATGAGGATTCCATGTCAGACGTCTCTTATTTATTAAAAAGACCTATGAGAAAACTGTTAGACGGAAAACTGAAAAAAATCATATATAATAATTTTTTGATTAATAACATGGATAACATAATGTACAATATGTATGGTGAATTCAATTATAATTATATGTTTTTAATTTTAAAAATACCATAATAATTATTGATAATTTTATGTTGATTTTAGACATTGATTTGAAACTAGACGGTGAGTCCGAAACGTCGTCAAATTGATAAGAAAAGGATGACAGATATTTTAAGGATATGATTATTTCCCGGGTATTCCAATATATAGTTGCAGTTTACAATAATACAAAGGTCTCTAGATAATTAATATAAATTATCGAACATTACGATATTATATATACTTTTATTATCAATTTGATGCCGTTGGGAAACGATTATATTATAGAAATCATTTTT
>NW_027113493.1:221723-226765 GCF_000696795.3 Halyomorpha halys
AAGAAAAGGATGACAGATATTTTAAGGATATGATTATTTCCCGGGTATTCCAATATATAGTTGCAGTTTACAATAATAGAAAGGTCTCTAGATAGAAAGATAAAATACAAACTCCCTTCTCCTATTCTCAGTATATAATTTTCGTAAAGCATTCTTGTACGTCTATGCGGCTTCCTGCAACGCAAACAGGCTTCCATAATCTTTCGTTGACGTTCCGAACCCGCATCGTTGCAACAGATATTTCCGAATCACTTTAGCAGTCTCTTTTCAAGAGACGTTTTTAATTTAGACGCTTCTAGCTTATCTCATATTCTGGCACTTCGGACGCGGTCTATCCGCGCCGTTTATAGCTCAGCTTTAATTTCCATATACAAGCTTTGGGAAGTAAACTGTTTTATATACCTGAAACTTTCTTTCTTTCCCTTTATTCCGAGGGCCAATTATGCGATTATGGATCTAATAATAAACTAAGTCTGCCTTATATATTCTATTTCTTCATCAGCTGAACCAGATCTGCTGATGGTGTTTCTAGAGAGAGAAAGTGATCTAACAGTTCAATAGCTACACCGATGCAAACCATATGTAGATGGTATTCTATATATCTTCATACAGATATCTTCGTATATCTGGCTCGGTATACACATTCAAGTCCTTGCAATTAGCAATCATCCAGCACGTTGTAAAACATTTATCACGTGTGCTATATACTGTTCGGGATTTAATCGGGATACCAGGATGATCCCTGAAGGAAATTATCCAAAATAAGTTAATAATTAATTTATGAGGTGTAGATAGTTGACCGTAGATTAATGATTGGAGAAGTTTGTCGGGGGGTGCGGTCAGCAAAGAATAAGTTGCAACAAACTGAAGTTGCAAGCTTACCTTCTACGCCACAACCCCTGATGACGACCTGAAACTCATGTCGAAACGTCGCCATAAAATAAATAAATATGGTTTTGTTTATTTATGTTGTTCTTTGCTGACCGCACCCCTCGACAAACTTCTCCAATCATAATTAATTTATATTGAGTCTTGAAAAAACTATTATGATAATTGGACTCTTTTCCAAAGGCTTGTTCTGTGTTTTCAGTTTACCAATTAAATATCTTTATTCATATAAAATATCATTACCATTAATTATATGATATAATAAGGGGTGGTATTGGGTTATATAATAGTATATAAACTCCATAAGGAGACTATGTATTTATTTACAATTTATTGCTATGATTACAATGATTCAGATAAAGGGTTGTCATAAAATATCGATTATTACATTATTACCTATTTATATATATCTGAATGAGTGCTGAGTTGGTTGATTTGTGCGGTGCGTGTAGTAACGTGTCATTTTGGTCATAAGGGGTTGCGTCCAGGTCCAGAGCCGTTCTTAGGACTTTGTCCCGTCGAAGTGCATCTTGCTCTCTCTTGGGCTTTCTTACTTCTCTCCTCTCTCAAGCCAGGTCCTCTCCCGTCCAAGTCTTCCTCTTCACTGCCCTTTTTCCTGGTCTAGTTGTCCTACCCCTTTTCTCCCACTTCCCTTTTGGGACGTTACCTTATTTTTGAATATAATTCCTCAATGGCCATAGCTGACAGAACGCTCCCTAGGTAGGCGTCCTCCCTTGAAAATTTGACATGTCCAGGAAGGCCCTGCACCTGCATAATTGCTTCTGATCCTTCCTCAAAAACTGTCGTTTTTTTCTTTTTGTTTTAATACTTAAGTGTTAGTAAATCAAATAATGGCAAACCCTTCATGTAGCAAACTAAACACAGATGTGTACATATCCAGGGACGCAGTAAAAGGTTCCTCGAAAGGCTCCTACCCTGGCCAGGTATAGGGACAGCTGGCGAAAATTCTTAATAAATGACATATTGTTGTTGTAATAATGGCTAATGCTTCGATAAATAGCACGTGAAACCCTTTAAAATAATATAGATCATCACAAAAACTATATAAATGGTTAACATGAAGCCTATGAGGGAATTCCTACCTTCAATTTTGATTGACAAAACAAAATTCCTCAGACAGAAATTTAAGTGGTGCTGTGAATAATCCATCTCTATTCTCTACTTTTTTTATATTCTTAGAAAATTTGCTGATTGTCAATTAATTGTTGAAAGGCGCAATGAAATTAATGTTTGAAAAAAAAAATAATAACCAAGAACAAATGAATTCCCCAAAATATTTCTATAACTATTAATTCCTGCCGTAACTTGCATTGAAATTATTATTATTTTTTTAATTAGATAAATAATTGAAGAAGATTATATGTACATTTTATAAATTTAAAGGCGATTAACAATTTTGTCCCAATTAGTTTTACTTCAGGAAATTCAATTTCCATAATATAAATT
Source organism: Halyomorpha halys (assembly GCF_000696795.3). Taxonomy (NCBI): domain Eukaryota; kingdom Metazoa; phylum Arthropoda; class Insecta; order Hemiptera; family Pentatomidae; genus Halyomorpha; species Halyomorpha halys. Next base: position 224,079 of record NW_027113493.1, read on the forward strand.
AATTACATCAGCCCTGCTATGAAACCATTATCCTCAGTACCTATTAAGATCGATTGATGCCAACTAACTACTATTTTTGGCAAAGTAAACAAAATTTCCCAAGCAACAGGTAAACAACGTTCATGAGAAGAGGGGAACCGCAGTGAATATTTAATTGCTCTCTCAGGAAACCCTATCAACAGGATTTGGAGTGAGAGAGGATGGAGAGAAATAGGGGAGGGAGAGAGAGGGTCTTCTGTTAACTGGCCAATTAATAATGCAGATGTTCATAGCACATATTCCTATCTAGATGTGAATTTCATTTGGAATCGCAATAGCAACCAAACGGAATATTTAGGCAGACTTATTAGAGGCCATACATAGACAGGACATTACATAACAAGTCCGAAACAAGCCTATATCTATAATATATCTACTACTAATTTAAGACAATGTTGGCATAATATATGAGAGCCCGGTGGCACAGTGGTCAGGCACTTTTCTATTGATTCCAAGGACCTAGGTTCGAATCCGACTGTTGCAAATGTGTATAAACTGTAAAGCTATAGCCGTGAGACAACCCTGTGGGTTATGCATCTAATCTATACTCCCTCTCGGATATATGAAGCCCGCCAGCCTATTAGAAGCGTCGTACAACAACCAGGCGTGGGGTTGTTGACACTAGCCCATGTAAGTCAATCGTGAATCATCGGGATCTAAACTACCACATGTCACTAGTCACAACTGGCCACAGTAACTAAACTTATTGGACATAAATATTTGTAATGAAATTGTACAAATGCTTGTACAAAGCACATACGATTAGTTAAATATTTTTATACGATTTAATAAAACTATTTACTTATTATTTGTATAAATTTGTGATTAAAAGATTAATCTTTTTAATAAAAAAAATTAATAAATAAATGACTATATTACTATTTTCTTCTTCAAATATATTTTGCTGCCGTGTTTATTACAGAAAGGAACTAAGCCCAAGAACTTTGATTCCTCGCAGAAAGGAAGAGGGGGAGGGGATTGAGAAATTAAAAATAATATATATATATAATAGTTTTTTAAAGTTTATCATAGAACAATGTCAATCATACAATAGATTGTAATTCTTGGTAATTTAAAGTAATTTTTTTTGTATAACTCAAAATCTATTTTACTTTTATAATTAAAAAAACAAATGATTCAATTTAAGTAACTATTAACATACACATAATATTATCGTTAAAAGAGGTTTAAATTGGTTTTGGTATTTATAAGTGTTTCTGAAGTTGGAAAGCTTGATGAATATTAAAATATTACAAAAGTGAAATAGGAAATTACTTATATATATTTTATAATTTTGCAGTATTTCATAATGACAAAGTTTTATTCAATTTCTAATTAATATGACAAGATACAAAATGTTTCTTTCTCATTTCGAGTATTATTCCTTGTACAGAACTAAGATAAGAAGCGATATTTCAAACTTTAATGTAGAAAAGATAAGCAGTGAGAAGAATTCCAAAGAACAAAGAAAACTTCTTTCGAAAAGCACAATGCAGAAATATAAGGATTAGATAGAGGTTTGATTTATGTTGTATGTTAAAACTTCTTTTAAGTCATAAATAATAAAGATATAACCGATTTTGAATCAGCAATCCTTTCTGATTTAATTCTCGTACTCGTAAAGATTTTAACGTTTCTTTTATGATATTTTCTTGAACATTACCAGTACGGTAATCAATAGTAGAAAAGTTTCATCTGATATAAAAGGAGTTTGAGCTTAACAGGACGTGTAAAAGAATTTATTGGTTTTGTTACATGGAAGAACCATAGAAACACTTTAGAGATAAAACTGATGAAAAATATAAAAATAAAAAAAACTTCAGAGGGAGGTAGTTCGGTTAGCGATCAATGAATTTAACGTTGTTTTTTTTTTTTAAGAGGGTCGGTGGAAATATTCAAAAGACACGGATAGGCCCAACCTACACCACCTCCCTAAACCTGTTCATTTCTCTGCACGGGAACTCCGCTAGGCATTACGTAATGGCTGGGTGTCGCCTCATTTTCTTCACATGATTTTCACATTTCCATCTTAGCCACGTTTTCTGGATCTCTCTTCTGCTCTCAACCCCGTAAGGATGACTGTGGTGAAAATCTTCAGTGCGTTCTAATGCTGGTCTGGGTGTAGCATACAGCACACCACATTTTCTGGTGCGCTGCGACCCCCAAACACTCTCTCCAATTCTCTTCTTTCTGCCGCAAAGCGAATGCAAGCAAAACATACATGTTCCGCTATTTCCTCAGCAGTCTGACAACCAGGGCTTTCTGCGGTGTTTTCCAATTTGAATCGGTATTAGTATGTTCTCCTTGTGATCACCGTTTGTATAAAATCCACAAACTTTCCAAGTTGCGATCCGTTGCAGGCGGCCACTCACAAAGGTCAAATAATAAAGAATCAGATGATAGGTGATCTTCCTGTGTATGTATATAACATGTGTGTTAATACACACATGACCACAAAAGATACAGCTTGTTGAAATCATCTCTACTGCAAGGGGACTCATGGCCTCTACTCAAACCTTCGATAAATAGCACGTGAAACCCTTTAAAATAAATTAGATCATCACAAAAACTATATAAATGGTTAACATGAAGCCTATGAGGGAATTCCTACCTTCAATTTTGATTGACAAAACAAAATTCCTCAGACA
>NW_027113493.1:226968-228299 GCF_000696795.3 Halyomorpha halys
CACAACAGACAGGCCTTAGCTTTATGCATATAATATATAAAGCCAAATGATAAAATCGGAAATAACTGTAAGTGCTATTTCAGAATCTCATATATAAAACCCTTTGATGCCCTTTTACCTTTGATATAAAGGGATAAGAACCCTGTTCTTTAAGAGAACTGTATATCGTAACGGCTTTATGCAGAAATAAAAAGATCTTTATCACTATAGATTTATATCGCCTGGGTTCAACGGGGTGTATACAAAGGAAAGACCACGGTACTAACTTCAATGGAGATTAATTTTTAGTTGTTCATGTTTTAAGATAAAATGTTTATTTGAATTATAAAAATTATCAATTTTTGACTATCTAAGTTAGGCTTGTTGTGATCTAAATAATATTGTAAATAATACTGTAGTACTTCATAATCCAGAAAGTGCTATTGTGATAACTATTGTAAATATAATCGTATACAAATAAGATATTTTGTGGAATTATTTTTTTATGTATGTAATTATATTACATAAGTGAAGCCAAACGGAGTGTGTAAGGACCTGCTCATTAGTTGGATTGTAATGATTTTTAAGCAATTCGTTGAATCAATTTTATGCTCGATGGATCAGATAAATCACTAAGATCTTGTGGTTCTTTTGTTATAATTTGACCACGAAATACTAATATTAATTCTGTTTCTTTGGGCTCTGTTTTGAGTGAACTCCACAACCGATATTGAGCTTGGATGTCTCAAGTTACTGAGTAATATCACATGAGTATATTTAAACAATTTGTGCCCAAAATATTGATATAAAATATTGTTAATTTTTTTTTAACTTATAAGATTGAGTTAACCTAGTAGCAGTGTAATAGATAAATTCAGCACACATAACCGTATATTTATATTTATGTATTTAAATTATGTATTTATATTACATATTTATATGTATCTCTATCAGTTCCTGATGGGAACCGACTGGAAAAGTATGCCCTATATTTAATTCAAACACTACATACCATAGACCCCCTCACCATGGTATGCTAGATATGAATATCAGTAATTAATCATTGGAGTTCTTTACAACGGTATTGTGTTCACTAATTTACTATGCTATATATATGAGGTGCCATGCAGGGATTCTTAATTACAAAGTAATGTTTTTGTTACGTATTTTATATTTACAATCATAGATGCATTAGTTAGAATAATATTATGAGAGACCACTGTAGACTTGTTTCCTTTTACTTTAATTGAATGGGATCTTTGATATTTATACTGACTCTAAGTTATTAATTCTATTATTGCCATTCGAATTACAACAGAAAAGGTCTTACTTGTTTAATTGCCTTTCAATCT
>NW_027113493.1:230860-232172 GCF_000696795.3 Halyomorpha halys
TTCAGTCTTCGGGATGAGGTTGGGTTTCCCAAGTTGTAGGTCACTGATCCTTTGACTGTCGGTAAGAGGGAGTGGAGCTTCATGAACTGTTTTTTTTTTTATGTAATCCTCTATCGACTCCATTTGTAATTCCCAATGCAATTGGCTATTTCTCAATCAAGGAGCATCTACTGCGATGCTTAGGACTTTATTTTGAAAAGATTGTAATTTTTTCATTTTCGTGAATGATGCCGCTCCCCAGACTCCACAGCCGTGCATCAGCAGTGGCCTGAGAATTGTTTTAAAAATAAGTGCTTCTGGTTTTAATTTGGATTTTTATTTAGGATAGGATGTAGCATTGCTAACCCTGCGTAGGTTTGAGTTAGTTTAATATTGATTAATAGAAGGTGATAATAATGTTATATAATAATGATATTGAATAATATAATATATAATATAAGATGTATTTAAAATATAGATTTTTTTTTAAACTATTAAATTAGAAAAGATTTTTTGAGACTTACGAGGTATTATGGCTCAAATCTAGAATGCCAACCCTCTTAGTAGGAAAGTTAGATAACATTAGCAGAACAGATAACGGTTAGATGCTCAGTAATAAAAATATCAACTAGATCAGTAATACCACAAGAACTAAAAACATCACATTTTAGTCATTATATTGATACATTTCCTGAATATTAAATGCACCAATTTGAAAAATGAACATTGATAAAAACAGAAACGTATACCTTTACGATATATGCTGATAAAAAATTAAGAGACTTGACGTTTTCTAGTTGGTAACATAGGCTGCTTCGTTGGCAGAAATTTATTAACTCTTGAATACAAAGATCTATTTACATCCATGGAATGGACTTTCTCTCATTTGCCGTTTTCATGACCTTACCTTCCATGAAAGGTTTAGAGATTTTTCTTTATCTTGACCACCTAGCTTATTGATAGCATGGCCAGATCTTTCGATAGTTCGATCTATTATCACTTTTTTTTTTAGCATTCTTCCGATTTAATTATTTTTCTATTCTCACCAACATTATTTTGTCTCTCATAACTAATTAGTAGGTATAGGAATATTATTCCTCATCATTCATCTCCAAAGGATTCTATAAATCACATTGACAATTTTTTTTTAGGCCTTATTTTTTTGTAAAAGTTTTTGAGAATTTTAGAAATGAAATTTGATAAGTCGTAGTTAAAGTGAAGTGATTATTCTTTTGTTCGTAAATTCTGAGGTTTTAATTGGAAAGAGATATTTTTCTGGAAAACATCTCAAGGACAATTTAATCTTGTACCAATTTATTTCCAATCCAACACG
>NW_027113493.1:232222-233948 GCF_000696795.3 Halyomorpha halys
AGAGTTGAATCCTGAAAAATCATATTCCAAAATATTATAAACACATTCAACATTTATAGACACCAATATATAGCGTGCCCTCAGTTGGCAGATAAGGGAGTGCTCATTTCGAGGGATAGAAAGTACAACACAAAAAACACAAAACTATAGCAATATCCAATACTTTAGTGAGATGGTTCGATGTCTTACCCATGGACGATTCAAGATGAATCACATGTGTCCATCTGACATGCGACGAGCAGTTTAGTAGCTCTGTCTCTCATTATCTGTGGAACTAGTTAAGTGAAAATAATGTTCTGGTTTATTTCTAAGGTCAATTTCCATGTTACATTTGTATATTTCATAATAGTCTGAAATTGTGAATTCGTCAATTTTCCTCACATCACACACACACACACACATATTCTGTGCGCTCAGACCAACATTGGGCAGCAGTAAAGAAATTCCCTACGGCTGTTGAAAGGTTGAGAACGTAATATTGGGCAAGGAGGAGTGACTAGCATGTAAAATATTTTAATCATGTTAAGAGTTCCATGAGTTGTCAATCAGCCCCAATGAAGTAATGCCCAACGGCGGTCCCGTGGAGAGGAAGTAGTTGAAGTTAGTGGGTAAAACCCCACACACGGATAGATACGGGCTTATCCGTGACATTTGAAAATTTTTATTGCCTCACCCTCGTGAAAAAATAAAAACACATATAAATATATAATAAATTTTCTGTTAATCTCACCAGAGATATTTAAGAATTTTAGGGTCTGGCAATTTATAGCTTTAGTTCACCGATGGAACAGAACATTTATACACAGTTAGCGATCCCTGTGGCCTGTAATGGATGCTGCAGTGCTTAGAGGAACCGCGGACTAACAACAGCCAATATCAACCACTGAGTGGCGACAACCGCAGGGCAACATCCACCGCCCCGGACAAACCACTATCCACTCTGATAATTTGCTTGAAATTATCTAATTGCTCTCTCTCTTTCTCTAGCAAAGTAGTAGGTAAATATTTACAAAAATCAAGAGCAAATACGGCAACATTTTAATTATGTATAGTGGAAATACTCATACTTAATATATTTCCATTGTAAGGTTAAATAAAAACTACAATAACAAAAGGTATGTCCTAACAATATTTAAAAATATCATTTCTGTAGGGCATTAAAGCAGTACTGTTTTCCCGTTTCAATTTTTTTTTTCCGAAAAATTCCATTCTAAAAAAAATTCCAGAACGAGCCTTAATTATTCGTGTTTCCAAAGTTATTATAATTATGGTCTTCTTATTTATTCATTCAATACCATAACGGCCTGGTGGGCCTTACATTATTTATATAAACGTTACATTTCCTTTTTTTAACAATTGAGTCTCGTAAAAGACAAAAGACACCCCTAGCTACATACTACATTATAATTTTTAAAAAATAAGTTAAAATTAATACTTTCTAAAAAAAGAAAAAAAAAAAATAAAAAAAAAAAACAACAACAGTAGAACAACCAAAAAAAAAAAAAACCCCCCAATAAGGAAAAAAAAAAACAACAAAAAAAGAAAAAAAAAGAAGAAAAAAAAAAAAAAAAATAATAATAATAAATAAAATAGAAGTAGTGTGAATAATAGAATTAACAAATATAAAATTTATAACAGAATGTCCTGCAGCATTATGGGTTTCAGTCTTCGGGATGAGGTTGGGTTTCCCAAGTTGTAGGTCACTGATCCTTTGACTGTCGGTAAG
>NW_027113493.1:233998-240168 GCF_000696795.3 Halyomorpha halys
ATAACAGAATGTCCTGCAGCATTATGGGTTTCAGTCTTCGGGATGAGGTTGGGTTTCCCAAGTTGTAGGTCACTGATCCTTTGACTGTCGGTAAGTGAGAGTGGAGGGAGGATGAGCTTCATGAAATGTTTTCTGATGTAATCCTCTATCGACCCATTTGTAATTGCCAATGCAATTGGCTATTTCTCAATCAAGGAGCATCTACTGCGATTCTTAGGACTTTATTTTGAAAATATTGTAATTTTTTTTCATTTTCGTGAATGATGCTGCTCCCCAGACTCCACAGCCGTACATCAGCAGTGGCCTGAGAATTGTTTTAAAAATAAGTACTTCTGGTTTTAATTTGGATTTTCTATTTAGGATAGGATGTAGCATTGCTAACCTTGCGTAGGTTTGAGTTAGTTTGATATTGATTAATAGAAGGTGATAATAATGTTATATAATAATGATATTGAAAATCTAATCTTGTACCAATTTATTTCCAATCCAACACGATCGGCGTAAATCTCTAATTAAAGCAAACAATATTTTTACTGCGTTTGACGATTTGCACGGAACCGATGCGGAAATTTGAATAAACTCAAAAGACAAAACAGTTCGAGAATTCAGTTTCCGTAATAGTATCTTATATTAATTTGAGTATTCTTGCTTGGCCATCATTTGTCGTACGTACCCTAAAATGCCTATTATAACAAAATAAATGTATATATAATGATAAAAGATTATTATAGGAAATTACGTTCGTATATTATTTACGTATTTTCCATTTCCTGTGACGTTTTTTTATAAAATTTCCTAAAGTAAATTATAATGACCTTATACCCCTTCAATGTCACCGGTCGAAAATACCACCAATATAAAATCATTTAAAAATTAGAGTTTCTATGAGAATCTTTAATTACAGTAAGCATCTCATTAAATAAAAATTTCAACTTGAATTTCATGTAATTAGAGCTATTAGCTAAGAGGTAATATGCAACTTTACTACCAGGAGAAACATCATTCCCCATGTAACTGTTACCAAACCTTTTTTATTTTTTATTTTATATACGTAAGTAATTCAAACATCCAAATTCAGTTAAGTGTATAGTTTCTTATGAGAAAAGTTTCGTGTTCAAGCTAAAAATTGTTGTTATTTTTAGTATATATTGATTTTTTTAATTTAGCAGTATACATGATGCATGTCCTTTAATTTTTTTTTTTTTTTTTTAAGATAGGAAGAATACTTTAAGAAGTAGTAAAGGGACCAAATTTAAGTATTCACAATATATGAACTAGATAGAGGATAACCATTTTCAATTTTTAAAAAAAATGAGTTTAATTTACTATGCTAGATAGTTCATTCTCTTTTGAGACCCACGAAATACCTGACTATACGCTATTTAAAAGCAATACCAGGGAGTTGTATCCATTGAAGTCCTAATGTATTCATTGAACTCGGTGGATAGCAAACTAGCTCCCAACGGCCCGAACCTGTATTAGAAATAAATTGTACTCTATACACGAGTCACCAGGATCACTATCCAATAGGTGCGAGGTGGATATCCACTGCCAGGATTAGTAGCCGCAAATACCACAGTTGAGTGAGTGTGCTGAGTGCTTTAGTCTGTCTGTTAACCACAATCCTCGAACTGCCCCAGCTCACGGCTAAGAGCGCTATTAGTTAAAGAGGGTATCATCTCTTAACCAAAAGAGTCCTTGTAGGTCTAATCACGACCAAGTTATTTTCACGACCAACTCTATAAAGTGTTATTAGGCCAGAGTTAATTCGGAAAATAATGAACAACAAAGCTGTTAGAGCACATGTCATCATCATTGGGTCAATCATATTTTTATTTGATTACAGTAATAAATCAAAAATTAAAAAATGACAGTAATTATTTTATTACAAGTAGTGGCAAAGTAATAAATTCTACGTTTCCCAATATAAAGAGAAATATATAAAAAATGCAGAACTTTGGACTCAACAAAATTCACATAATAATGATGTAATAGTACTAAATAGTAAATAATGGAATGTACCTAACAAGATAGTTATAGATAAATCTGAAAGGTGATAGATGAAATAAAATATAGCAATGATAATATGTCAAATTGACATTAAAAACTAAATTTCTTATAAAAATTGCATCAATTTATTAGTGTTTAATAATCATAATGCAATAAACTGACAAAAACTGGGATCTATTATTATTTTTTTTTTTTTTTCGGCCAAGACTCCCCATTGGAGTCCTATACTGCCTAACCATGGTTGGGGGTCAAAGTTCTTCATTTTGTGGGACCGCCACGCAATGAAAAAAGTCGACGTCCCAGGCCGGATTCGAACCGGCACCGCAAATAAACATCAAATTGGTAAGACTGTGTCTTAACCACTGAGCTATGGGCGGCCCTAGATCTATTATTAACCATATCGCTTATTCATGAAAAGTTTAGATTGGAAATCCTAAATTAAATATTTGAGCCACCGAGGATTCATAAACGTACATGGTCCAAGAAGCTTACAAAAATAGATATATTAGATGTAACCCAAGTAAGGTCAGGTATTAAATAAGTCTTATATACTAATGAAAAATAAATAACCATTAAACGAAAGGTTAGACAATTTTTAATTTAAAGAGAAATTATAGTTGAGCTGAATAAGAGATGATAAAGGTGAGAAAATAAAAAATGAATTGTACACGAAGAGTGGCGGTATAATATTATAAGTAGAGATTAGGTTCTAGAAAAAATTTAAATAAATAAAAAAAAAAGTATGGATGTTTTAATAAATCAACTATTAAGGAAATGGCTGGAAATAGTTTTAATCACAGATATTTACAATTTCATTTTACGATTAATAACATCTAATTAGTAGAATATAACTTCCTATTCTAAGTGTGAGAATCTCTGCTTGAGTTGAAATTCATGACACAATGTTTTTAGCTTCCAGATGGATTTGTCAAATTTTATAGATTATTGATGTTTTGTTCTTTATTATTTCCTCAATAATTATAATTTTATAATACTATTTACCTGATTATTTTCTTTGAATAATAATTATAACTGTTGAGGAAATAATTATTTTTCAGTTGTGTCAGTTTCGCGGTCAACAAGAAAATATTCTAATTATTTATACATTTACTTATACCTATTAGAAGATTATACATAATAAGTATATATCAGTACATAATACTATTTTACCCCTCCGAGAGTTCTCGCAATAGATACATTTCCTTATTCTCTTTAATCCATTAAAAAAATAAGTTATATCGTGTTCATTGGTTTAAACCTGTATATAATGTGAAGGAACTCTTTGCAACACACACAATTAGTAGCTGAAACTTTATAATAACTATGTTTAAGTAACATATTACGTAGTAAGTAATTACGTTGCCCCACTGGAAAATATAAATTCAGTTTTACAATTCAATCCGGCTATAAATAAAATTATATCAATCCCTGAGACCTTATAATGAGGCTATACATGAACGGATGCTTTTGGCAGTCTACGAATTTAAGGTAGGAACCCACGGGTATGAATTATTTTAGACAACAAGATTGAATAGATGGTGAACGGTTTGCTAAAAGAAAATACGTTACATATTCAAAAATTGACATACTAAATATTTGCCCCATATTTCCAGCAAAAATCGTTCTAAATTATTATTTTAGGTGTAATTCTTGCGCTATCTTCAAAATGGTTCATGATTGGAACTTAAACCACAGAACCCAAACTACTAGGGTGCGTTTACAACATCCACTATGTCAGAACCAAGATGTTCTAGAAAGCTCATTGTTATTTTTGAAATATCTCCTCCAGAGTCAAACCAGAGGTTTCTCTCGATTACCTCTCTCATCTAAGGACTGGAATTCCTCTTTTAGGAAACGGGTGCACTTGTCAAATATCTCACAATGTATCTGTTAGCTTTCCAGTTCTCTTTCATATGAAACCCGAATTCCTGGTGAAAAGCGATTTAATGACATACCGCTAATGTGGAATCTGATTTACTGACATACCACTAATAGTAGCATCCAATTTAGTGGCATTTCACTAATAGTGAAAACCGATTTACTGAACATAAAACTAATCACAAATGGTTGGTGTGAATCTTTCATTTCAAATAATGGAACGTATGCTCATTAATATTGTTTATACAATACTGAGTAATCAACATTGTAATATCATTGTGTTAAATGTGATTACTAAAAAAAATGACACGATAAAAAAAAAAATGGTATGGTGCGAGACATCACGCAACTTTCACTAACCACTCCACAAACATCCTCATGTTTCATGTATATTGGTTGGGTCGTCTTGAAGTTATTACGATTTTCATGAATAAATTTTTTAGATTAAAAAAATCATAAGACCAGGGAAGATGAGAATCAAAAACAAAAATTTTAATTATTGGTTGCTATAAAAATCGCAATTTAGGGTTTCTGAAGGTGATTGTAACAAATATAAATTTCGTTCCTGATAAGTATACAACAGTTTAATAAATGAAAATGCAATTTCGGTTTATTAGGGCCTAAGGGCGTAAAATCTAACAGTCATTAACGCCTATGTTTTTTATTTTATTTTTCTAGATATTTGCATTTATCCCTTTGATATTTCAGATTATTATTTTTTCCTTCATTTTATTTATTATTATTTTCTTTTTTTGTTTTCTGAACTCTTTAAATTTGAGATGGTAAATGATTTTAAAAGTTTGTTTAAAAGGTTATTACTTCATAAAAAAATAAATAATACCAATTTTGTTTTTTTCTTCATCATTCAGAGCCACTGATCCTCCTGGCCCTACTCCTAACCTACTTAAACCCGTAGTATAGACTCGTAGTGTAGTATATAATGAAACGTATTTTATGTGTATTGGCGGTGTCATTAATGGCTTTTAAGGTCACTAAAGTAGTACTATGTACTACACTATATATATATATACGTTCATTGACGATAAATAATTCAAAGAACCCTGCATTATCCATATTATTATCACTTAAATGCATGAGTGATTCCTGGAAAGTTCCAGGAAGTGATGGCACTTGAGTGACGTGTTGAGCACTCAACTCCTGCCCATCTCTCACACCAAACAAGTAGCCTGTTCTAACTTAACGCAACACCTCCACTTTTCAATTAGAAGCTTTTACGTAATCGAAAGACCAACACAGAAACTTTAAGCTACATTATATCAAATTAAAATGTTATATTATTTTAATAACTTCAATTTATCTCACACATAAGCTGGTAGTACATTGTATAATTGTTTTAATAACGCAGAGAGAATAACAATACATTATTAGTTGCGAATCATACCGTTGTGTCTTTTATTGTTACTATTTATTTTTATTATTATACCACAATCAAGTTTGGTATGGATGACATTAATTTATCAAACAATGTTTCTTTATATACGCTCAAATAAATTTACAGATCCAAGGCAAACATAGGTTTTTCATGGTTTAGTCTGGTGGATTCGCTTTAAAGAATAATTAATGAAGGAATTTATTTTCTGAAAGGCTTCTAAAAATCCCTCGTAGACATAAAGCTTTGTGACTTCTAGCACTGGAGAGCAAAACTTGACTAAAACGCACAACTAAGAATTACTGTTTTGCAGAAGTTTTACTTATTCCATATTCTGTTCTACTGAATAATCATGTACTTAGAACAAATCGAAAAAAAAAAATAGTGTTCTACTGAGTTTATGAAGTATTGATGTTACGAATAATATTGAGAAACGTGCCTCTGCTCCGTAAGAATATACCGGAACTATTTTATATTTGAAATTATTTGTTGGTTGGACCAACAATGCATTTAACAGAAATTTGGAAATCGATATAATTGTAATTACAAATGTTTTCCCGTCGTTAATTTTTAAGTACAATTAATTTGATATACAACCTCTAGTAAAATAATCATTGAGCCAACCAACACGATAAAGTCAACGTACAAAATTTTACAGTAGCATTATTATTCTCCTAGAGCAGTGATATGTTGATTTATTTATGATTTATTATATAATTTATGCCTTTCCATTTCGGAAAATTGCTATCGTGCCCAATTTTTTAGTAGGTAATAACCATTTAACTGTTAGATTTAAGACCTGAAAGTTTTAAAAGCAGCTTCATTTTTTGAAGTAGCACTTTTTTTTTTCCTGACCATTATTGATAATATATAGATAACAATATTGATATAT
>NW_027113493.1:240489-248534 GCF_000696795.3 Halyomorpha halys
AATAGGGGATTGACACAACTTTCAGCCCATCAAAGAATTTGAGATGCCTACGGCCTATGAATTTCGGCACATAAGGGAATTGGAACTCCTCACTGATGACTCTATTCCTGGTCCGTTGGAGTGTGATTCCTCTGACTATTCGCCGAAGGAGGGAATTCTGGAAGCTCTGCAGTATGGTTAACGTGGTATTGTAGAGGTGTCGCATGAGTGGTGCACCATAGCGCAGGGTCGGACGTATAATGACCTTGTAGTTCTGCAGCCTGAGGCGGAGCGAAATTTGCTTTGAAGTGAGCAAGTGATAGAGACTATACGACTTCTGTCGGGCCAGCTTAAGTCTCTTCCTGACGTGGCAGGAGAAGGTGAGATGCCTGTCGAGAGTCACGCCGAGATGACATGACAATGGCATCCGTCTTCAACGGATTAACCTTGATGCCGTCCTTCTTCAGAGCAGCTATGATGGTGGCAGAAGTAGTTTGTGCATTGCGTAGGGCTAGTTCAGCTCTCATGCTGGAGCACAGACACCGATGTCGTCGGATTAGGCTGCTACCACTGCTTCTCGAGCACGGATGCCATTGTCATGTCCCTTATAGAAGGACATGACAATGGCATCCGTCTTCAACGGATTAACCTTGATGCCGTCCTTCTTCAGAGCAGCTATGGTGGCAGAAGTAGTTTGTGCATTGCGTAGTCCATTAGTTTCCATTAACATTGCTTTGTATAATCGAATAATTTTTTGTTTGAATAGTGTCACAGCTCACAAAAAATGTATATTTATTTCATTTCTTATTTGACGCATTCTATTGATTGAGCTGTGGAATTTGATAATTTGTTCACAATCCTAATAGCTTTGGGACAGTTTATAGAAGGACAACAGTAGAGAAAAATATTCATGTTTACAGTGATATCTTTGGAATATGTCCGTTTCAAATAAAACTTTTTTTTATGCTACTATTTAAGCAAATCAGCGAAATACTTTCATAAAATATTTTAATACCAGATACTTCTCAGCGTAAAAAAAGTATACCTCAGAGCTCTAAAAATTAAAATTAGCAAGGGGCAAAAAGATTTTTACAAAAACAGTGAAATAAATAATTTAACTAAAACAATAAATCTGATTAAACAAGAAAATAAAATGCCAGCTTAATTAATTGTGCAAGAACCAGAACAACATAATAATTGAAGTGATATTGAATAACATGTAACAAAACCCCTAACATCATTCCGTTTAAAAAAATCAAGAAAAAAAGCGAAGCAAGTTTCACAAACTTTGCTATAGTCATCATGCATAATGGATTTATAAAACTAAAACAAGAATTTTGTAAATATAACTGTTGCATATGTTAAACTGTTAATCTTTTAAACAGTAAAATTTGTTCGAATACGGTTGAAATCCATACCATGACTCATTGCAAACAAGCTAACAGCCAGGATACAATAACCAACTAAAATAAGACCTTAAAACACACAACTAGATTTTCAGAAGCAATACCTATAATATGAGCATGTTTAATATCTGTGTAACATTTGTATTGATAAATGTTTTAGATAAGAATTATATTATTCTTTTTTGTTTACAGGCCGTTCCAGTTGACTGTATTTTTTAATCATAGTTCTTTCTTTTTATTGTAATTAAAAACATTTGTTAAAGGTTTATAGGGTAAAATAATTCATTGGTGTAGATGTATTTCATGTGGAAATGTGGAGCTCGTTCGAAGGATAGTACTGAATGCAATAGGATTCAGGTCAATAAGAGCCTCATAGGCAATCTATTTCGGATTTTTTTGGGCATCAAACCTGTGTCTGGTTCTTGCACCTCAACACACCGACAAATAACTCATTTCTTTCAGGAACTGTGTATTGCAAAATTTTGTCCATATGAAATTTAATGTTATATAAATAGTTTACATGTCTGTACGTATTGAATTCTTTTATGTAAATAAATATTGTTCCCATATCGAACCAAACTTCATTTTCACTTTCAAATACAGGGTAGCTTTGTATTAGCGTGTTAACATAGACAGTTGATAGAAGGCTAACAATGGAAAGAACAAATCAATCCTGAGAGCCCCGGGGCGGGCAGTGGCAGTAAGATGGTGAGAACCACTCGAGCGCGGAGTGTAAACAGATCCCACTGGCCAAACAGAGCACCTCGGTCGACTGTTCAGCGCTCTCCCCTCTATCTGCTGCCTAATGAGGAATCGGATACTACCTCTTCCCCCCCCCCCTTTGCTCCGTTTACAATATCCTAATGTTTTAATTGTTAGTATGAAATCAACATTTCCTTAAATACAACGATTTCTCGCACTATAATCAAATGCGTACAGTCATCAACTTCTGTCTGAACTAACAAAACTTACAAATCTCAAATCCACATGATTAGACTTGACACTCTCCCATATCCGTCTAGTCCTGAAATTTGGAAGTTTGTCGGCCCGTTAAATGACATTGAATTAACAAGAAATCGATAATACAAACTATTTGTTTCTACATTTTTCTTTTAGGTATGTCTCAGGGTTTTAAAATTATGGTATTATATTAAGTGAATTAATTTTATACTAATATCGATCCTAACTATTATATTCATGATAAAAATAAATTAAAACAATGTTTGGTATGAAAAAAAAAAACCTCTCATCCTCTAATCCATCTTTTTAGTTCTTGATCAGCTCAAAAAATATGTAAATCATTGGATTATATAATCCAGGAGATTGGAGTACTAATTATTTGTGCGCACATTGTTGCGTTTAAATTTTCCTGCGAAAGACTCCAACAAACTATTCTCTAGAAGATGAAATATTCGTAAAAAGGCAGAGAGTGAGGAATCGGGGCTGGCTATCTGTTAATCCATATCTATCTATAAGCTATCTGTTAATGGCTATCTGTAAATAATATAAATTATAATGTAGCATAATTTTAGAGATAAAAATTCATAAACAAAAATAGGGCAATAATAATAGAATATAAACTACCTACCAAAAGAAAATCATATTATTGATATATATTAATATTATTGAGTATATGCTCATCATTAGATCTCTGAGGGGAGTAACAAAACAAACAATGGTAATTTGAGAATAACTGTCTCGTCGAATTTCAAAAGTAACTGAGAAGCCAACTAAATAGTGAATTTGACAATAGTCTTCCAGCTGACTTGTGCCTCTGAGAAATTATATAAGTCATTTACTTGTATTATATAATATTTTCGTTATTTAATAATTGTGAGTCAGTATCATAGAATAAATTGAGAATTGATATGATTATTGAAGAATCCAAACAAAAGGTTATTTGGAAACATTGTGTATCTAAAAAATGATATTATAATAAAGGGGAGGGGAATATCTAGGAAAGAAAATATTAAAGTGCAGGCGATGACAATCCGGAACAGACACTAGCCACCATTGGTGACTGAATAAATATAAAGAATAAATAAATATAAAAGAATATAGCAATAAATATAAAAATATAAAGAATAAATGGGCTAAAGAATCATAAATAGAACTCCGGTCGATAGTAATGTTTAAAAATCTCAGGGGCTTATTGCCTGTATTTTTACCCAGTAGTCGCTGTATACCGTGAATTAAGAAAAAGAAACAGGTATATAGCATCTGACCCAACTCTAGAATACTGAAAAGCTTCTTTTAAAGAATGGATTCGGTTTTCATCTACTCCTTTCCCCTGCAATGAAATATATATCACCAGTCTACCTTTGGGGAAACTACTAAATCCTATTTCTTTTCTAGATATATTATGTAATCTGCCCTAAATATTTCATAGTTTTTACTATCATACATGAAACCACATGTTTTATCCCTTTGGGCAGTTCTTTACTTATGCTTTTACTTCTTTAATTACTTCTGGTCCATAAAAACCCTGTGCAACTAGATTTATCTAAATAATTTTAGAAGTTTTAATATGAATTATATAGTTTAAATTTATATCGTCATAAATAGTTCAATAATTTAATGGTAATATTTCATTATTAAAATTGAATAATAAATAAAGCAAAATTATAATACGTACGTTAAATGAAAAAGCATCTTTTCAGTAGAATTTAAAACGCTTAATAATTTTATGATTATTATTATTATAAAATTTTATGGAAAGTGAATTTAATTGATCTTTTTCAAATTCATAAAAACACCACCTTTTTTTGGTCAATTAATAACTGACACTGAGCACGGCGAATATTAGCAAAGTTAAGACATTTCTAAATGTTTCATAAGCTTTTTTGGATCTATGCTTAGGAATATTTAATTTTTAAAAAAACGAGGGAATGAGATTTTATATTATAATATTATATTATGACTTTTTTTAAATTACCAAATATAAAATTATTTATCCGTAAGCATAACATTAGATCTAACTGTTAATTGTTAAGGTAAACTTTGTACAATTAACACCACTCACTCTTCAAAATATTAATCGTTTTTTTTATATAGTAAACAACATATTTATATTGTAAATATTAATGTACTTTAATTCAGATTTGTTAATTAATTATGTCAATATTATCTATCATTAGAAACATTGTACCATAATAAATTTTGAAGCTAGGGGATTTAAATCTTTGTAGTTATTAAACTTCATAGACAATTTGATTATTATGAGTATTGTAAAACTATTAAAATAAGTTATTAAATCTAAAATAAGATGATTTAAGTATTGAAAAGTATATATAAACAATTTACAAACAAAAATAATACAAGTAATATTAATACATCTGGAAAGAGATTTCGGGTATTTTTAATGAGCTTATAGTCAAAAATAGTAAGTGTCCCTAAATAAACTTAAAAATAATGAATGAGGAGTTAGTAACTACACTAAAACTTGTACTAATTCACATATCTCTCAAAATGAAGCTTTTTTTTAGAAGGGGGAGATGTTTTGCACCTCCTTACTCATTTAGAAATAAAACCATCAATAATGACCTCAATGTGCAATAAGTAGTCATTTCGGACAGAACTATGGTAGATATCAATTCTTCCATGATGAACTCTTTAACCACCCAGATCTACTTGTTTCTAACCTTGCTCCAGACCTTCTACTTTAAGAATGTTATTGGAGCTCCACCAATGGGTGGAAGCTCCTGCAGATTGTATCATTCCACCATATATAACTCAAATCACAATTACTAGGTATATTTTCATTTCAATAGATGTTAATTATAATAAACAAATTATAATAAAATGGTTTAAGACTTTCTTCGGTGTAATAATATTACCTCTGATCTAAAAGTATTTTACAATTTTTATCTAATTTTGTGACTTTAAACTCTAGCTTTATACTACCTGATTATTCATAGTATATAATCATATTTCTCCGCCCTCCATTCTACATCCTCACGCACTCTCAGCAGCGCATCTGTTATTCCCATGCCACGGGTCAAGCCGTATTGCCATGGGTGACTCACAGCACTGAGGATTGGTCTGAGGCTATGCACTATCATTTGCTCCAGGACCTTCCTGATAACAGGGAGGAGGGATATGGGCCGATAGGCCTTCGGCGATTCCTTATCCTTGCCTCCCCCTTTGTAGAGAAATCTCAAGTCTGCAATCCTACACCTGCTCGGAAAGTACACCTTATCCACTCGTTGAAGATTTCAAACAGCTCCTCCTCGATATATGTTCCTGAAGATTGCAGCGTCCAAGCGTCAAGGCCCGGAGCCTTCCCAATCCTCTGCCTGTCCACGGCAGGACGTAGGTCCAATAAGTCCCACGGCAGGCATAGGTCGATACCTGGTGGGTATGACGTGGTGCGTCTCGCCATACTTTACTTTGGGCAGAAACTATCTCGCGATAAGTCATTGCTTGGAAAAAAAAAAGATAAATTTTCTAAGACATACCATATCTCAGGAGGGGGTTAGACCATATGTGCACAAGGTAGCGGCCTTACTTCGGATAGCGGTGCCGATCAACATAAAAGGAATCAGGAGGTTGTTAGGGGCATTATACTACTATCGTCGGTTCGTCCCTGATATGGCGGAATATCTGGTACCCCTTAATAATTTTCTAAAAAAAGGTAGTTCGATAGTAATGACGCCAGCTATTGTAAGAGCAATATTAGGAAATGTATAAATCAGCTGCAGAAGGAACCAGTACTAGCGTTTCTCCACTTCCCGAAGCAATTCACGTTAATAACAGACGCAAGTGAGTGTGCGCTGGGAGCGGTTCTGTTATAGGAAGAAAGTCCTGTGGCATACGCAAGTAAAAGACTCACAGAGGCAGAAGCCCGTTACAGTGCCTCGGAACGAGAACTACTGGGAGGTGTGGACAATAGAGCATTTCCGACCCTACTTGTTTGAAAGACGATTTAGGGTTCAGAGGGACGACAGGCCCCTGCAATGGGAGAGGAAGTTAAAGGAATCGTCCGTGAGAGTCACACGGTGAAACAAACTGTTTAACCAGTATAACATGGACATAACGTACAAACCTGGCAAGGAAAACGTTGTAGCAGATTGGCTGTTGCGAGCGATCATGATAGTAGAAGATGATGACCATGGAGAAACATCTGGAGCTGGAAGGCAGTTCTTGAGGGAGTGGACTCCGGAAGAAGAACAACAATCAGCCTCACCAAAGAAGCAGGTTAGGGAGGAAACATCCGCAGAGGAAAGTTCGAACGATGACAGATCAACGGAAATGGAGGATATTATAAACATCAAGAGGTACCAGATTATTTGGAAAACAAAAACCACGGGGTTGCTGAAGATGGAATAGAGCAAGTACGGTGGTTGTATCATTTCGACTATCTGGTCTCAACCGGGTGTCAAAGAGGACCAAATAGGCAGACCGCTGAAAGAACATCAAAAGCTGGTAAGATCCACCATTTATATGTTAGAAATGCGACGGTATGTGAAAAGATCCAGTGGCTATGGAGAACGGAAAAGATCGGCGTTGATTGATCGTTTATTCGATACACATCAATGGCATGAAACGCACAATCCAAGAGATTAAGGCTATAAGTGGGTCGCAATTATTGATATATTCAGTAAGGTGGACACGGCATACCCGGTGCAGAACAGATCAGCGGAGGTGGTTTTACGAGCCCTTCGTTCATGGTTTCAATTTTATAGCATCCCCGACAGAATTTCTTTCGACAGTGGGAGAGAATTTGACAATGCAACCATCAGAGAGGAAATGGTAATATTGGAAGTGGTGTCGCACTTAAACACTCCTCAACATTCAAAGAGCCACGGAGGGATAGAGCGCCTTCATGGGATTCTAAGAAGACTAGAGCCTGATGACGCGATGGAACGAGCAGTCCCAGCATTCAACCACTCAATACAGTCACGGGGTTGGCCCCATTCGAAATTCTTTTTGGGATGAGGGGCGTCGACGGGGCTACTGTGTTTCTTTGCCTGTTGAAGATGAAATGGCCGGTAATGTGATAACCTTGCAAAAATTGTGGGCAAAAGTCAGAGACAGGATTTGCAGGAAACAGAGTAAAAGAGTGGCCAAACATAACTTGAATGTCAGAGATCTGATGGCTAGAATAAATATTGGGACAGTGGTATATAGGAAAGTGGTGACTAATAGAGGGAAGGAGCTGCAAAGGTATGAGAGCCCATTTAGTGTGATCATCATTCGAGAACATGATATCGTTACAATAAAAAGCGTCAAAAAACCTAGAAAGAGGAGAACTGTCCACGTTGAACAGTTAACACTTCCGGTAATCACAACATAGAGTTGCCTAATATCGCCACAAGGAAATTATACTACAGAAAATGTATCTATATTTTTTAATATGGTTTTAATTCCAAGTTCCTTAGTAAATTTGGAAAAAAAAAATTCAAAATTTTTTTTGTAAATATAGTCTTTTTCAGATTATTTTACGAAGAGTTCTTCTCGTTGTTTTCGTTTTATTTTTAAGTTTAATTTATGTATATAGGATTAAGTTTTGGCAGTTTTATATAGGCGTTTTTCTTGTGTATATGATGGGGTTTACGAGTACTGTATGACTATTGTCTACTGGCTATAGTTCATTGTAAATAGTTATTATTTTTTTTTATATGTTATAATAATGTGCCGAAGCACGATAACAGCTGACCG
>NW_027113493.1:248614-252134 GCF_000696795.3 Halyomorpha halys
TATATATATATAGAAGTACTGGATTCAATAAAGAGCATTCTGTTTCTGGAACCCGTGAGAGTCAGTTCATGTGCCCTTTTCATTGTTTTCACTCGACGATACTAAGGTTATAGTTGACCATATAACTAAAATATAAGAAGATTGCCAGGGTTGCGGTCAAAAAAGAACAAATAGTTTTGAACTTAAACTAAATTTAAGAAACGGTAAACTTAAATTTAATTAAAAAAACGGTAAAAGTATTCTCGTGATAACTGTTAACATTAGAGAAAAATTCAGTAAGCTACGAAATGCAGAACTGATCCCCACGACCCACATTGTTTCTATTTCAAAAATTAAATTATTTGAGTTCATTCTTCAGGTACAAAATTGTAGTTCTCGAAATACAATTTTGACATTAGAAAATAATTATTCTAGTCGTTGAACTTCTTAAAAAAAAAAAAGGCCAGATTATATATAATCAGGATGATAGGAGCCTTATCGGTTTGCAATTATTAACAATAAGCATTCACTCAGGTATTTAATTTATCACTGGATATAAATGGCCTAGGGCATGAGAAGTTTAAAAAGACTAGAAATGGATACATTACCAAAAGAAGAAAAAATCGATTTAAAATGTATTTGTGGTAAACAATTTACCATCGAAACATGATGTTCGATAAGACAGTAGCATATCAGTATAAGATTAGCAGGCCGATTAGCCTCGGGGAGGTGGCGGGAAGGGCTAGAAAAGGAGACAGCAGTTTTTCACCTGATCCCTGGTGCCATTAATCCTAACCTTTCCTTGACTTTTTAATTTTCTCTTTCTTAACAGCCCCATTTACAACCTGCAGCGGTCCACGCCACAATTTTTCCAAGGCTTTTCTTTATCATCTCTTGCCTCCAGCTCACCCTGGTTATGCCCAATGTAATATTTTCTGTTTATTCATTTTGAGGAGGTAAGCGACATCTTACAGGAAATTAAATATTGTTTTATTTGAAAAAAGTCAATTACACACGCATTACGCAATACTTGATAATAATGTTGGGATCTGAACAGTAAGACCTATCTTACTGTTGAGATCCCAACATTTCATGTCTAATTTAAGAAAATCAGTATATTTAACAAGAGTGGCGTTTATACAGTCCTTATTCAAGATTTTTGTGATGTATTATATATTTCATTTGCTAAAATCTACGGTTCAATAAAATTATATGTGTATGTGTTTTTTTTTTGTTTTGTTTTGCTTTTTTACGAGAGTCGGTGGAAATCTTCAAAAGACACGGATAGGCCCGTACCTATCCCTGTGTGGAGTTTTTCCCATAATTACTTTTAATTACTTATGGAGGGAAATGGCTGAGTGCCGCCTCATTTTCTTCGCATAGTTTTCACGTTTCTATGCTAGTCTCGTATTCTAGGCCTCTCTCTTAAGAACGTCTGTGGTGAATCTCTTTACTGCGTCCAATGCTGGTGTGAACGAAGCTTATGGGTCATTACATTTTCTGGTGTAACTCATCCTCTTCACTCTCCAATTCACTTCTATTATTATTTTATTATTTATTTATTTATCACCCTACCCTGCCTATTAGGCAATACGGGTGTTCACAGCAGTTGGTACAACTCATTGCTGCATATGTCAAACATTAACATAGCTGTGCACACAGCTTGCTATTGATACAAAATAAATCTTGCTCTCCTCCTGAGGCCTTGCTGGTGTAGCTTATTCTCTCCTACCCAGGGAGAAGTGAGCAGGGCCCACAGCCTTCTCCCACCCATACACGAAGGTCTTGTAGTGCGGGTAGTTTTCTTTCTTCATCAGCTCAGGAAGATCGCTCTCAGTCAGAACATAGAGTCCTATTTCCCTCATCATCTTGGCTCTCAGTGCTTCATAGGTGGTACAGGCAAGTAAGACGTGCTCGGCGGTCTCAGGAACCTGACAAATTGGGCATAGCAATTCACTTCTATTCTAAGCAAAGCAAATACAAACAATAAATACGTGCTTCACTGTCATTTCGATAGTCTGGCAAGCAGGACATTAAAATCTCCCTCCCCATGTCGCCGACCATACCACAAACCAACATCGGGCATTAGCCTGTCAGTTCACCTCCTGGAATCTGCAGCCTTCCAACGCTATTGCCACTGATCGATTATTGTTTTCCGCTCGTATTCTCTGGAAACGTGAGAGCGTCGTCCATAGTACCTGCTTCTTTTTTCAGGAGTTTCACAGGCAGCAATCGGGCTATCATTCAAACCGCTTCATAGAAAATAGTTCGAAAAACACTAACTGTCCTTAAGGAAACTCTGCGATAAACTAAAGCCATCTTGTATAGTGTGGTAATCATTGCTGCTTCTTTCTAAATTGGAGCTGCATATAACATAATGGAAGGGATAACAGTAGCAAGAAGCCTTCAGCTACCTTCTCTTGGACCTCCATCGTTTGGCATAAGGCGTGACAAAAAGGATGCTACGTCGGCAGATTTGTCGCCGAAATACTCGTTGTGGACATTAAACCGGAGACGTGCATCAATCATGACTCCTCCTAGGTATTTTAGGCAAGATTGAGAACGAATTTAGTGCCTACCTACCGTGACAGTAATAAACTCCGTTTGCTTCCTGCTAGTGATTTGAACCTTTTGAACAGTTTTGTGACCAGCAAGCTGTAGGCCAACCTAAGACAGTTAGCCTCGAACCGTACCAACAGCCTGGTTGGAAATGAGGGTTACCTCTTCTTCTCGCCATCACTACCACTCCTTCATCATCTGTGAATCCTACAACTGTGGCTCCCTTGGCATTGTCAACTGGAAAATTGCATCGTACATGACATTTCACAGAAGAGGCCATAGCACGGAGCACCACCAGTCCCTTTATATCTGTTTTGGCCATTATCTGAAAGATAAAGAGGAACTCTATCTCTAAAATAGTCTGTGAAATAGTCTAGTGTACAGGTCTATGTTACAGTGTTAAAAGCATTCTTGACATCTAGAGCGATAGTTGCTGCATAGCCACTTATGAAAACTTAGTACCTCTATTCCACCTTGCTCCTGCAGTTGCTGTACGTGCCATCTAACTATTAATCCTATAGCATCTACATTTTCGAAATCCATATTGACCCCTTGAGGGGCCATATAAACCCTCTGTGAGCTCTTGTAGCATGACGGAAAGGATCTTCTCAAATGCCTTACTTTTAATATCAAATAAACAAATTGGTCGATAGGTAGACGGGTCTTCCAGTCGTCCCTTACTCTTTGGAATAAGTACGACGCGCTGTCTCTACCAAGTTATCGAAAAAAAACAGAAAAAAAAAACAAGTTTTCGGGATTCCCTTCACGAATATAGGAATTGAAAAGATCGACGAAAAGGTCCGGCCGTTTCCTGAGAGCCACCTTCAGAGCAACATTAGGAATTCCGGTACTGAAGTTCTCTGTTCCTGCACCATAGCACAGTTAACATCTATCATTTCAGATTTCTTTTTCTTACCTCC
The DNA here is from genome assembly GCF_000696795.3 of Halyomorpha halys. Taxonomy (NCBI): domain Eukaryota; kingdom Metazoa; phylum Arthropoda; class Insecta; order Hemiptera; family Pentatomidae; genus Halyomorpha; species Halyomorpha halys. The sequence goes on from NW_027113493.1 coordinate 252,073, forward strand.
TAATAGTTTATTTATTATCAATAAATGCAATATATATACAATTCAACTTCAACTTATAGCCT
>NW_027113494.1:0-545 GCF_000696795.3 Halyomorpha halys
ATTTAAATTACTATATCCTATAATTAATGTACTATATAAAATATTTTAAATTACACATTTTATATTGTATTTAAGTGATTTCTAATTATTTTGGAATTTTTAATCACATAGTTGTTCTACAAGACTTGAGGAGGTTTAGATGTTATTCTGAACTAGATTTAAAATTAACCGTAAACGTTTTTTAAACCGGGACATTTTTTTTTAGCTGTTGTATAGTTGTAAGTTGATAAAAATAAAAAAAAAAAAAGTCACGAACAATTCCTCTAACTATAAGAAACTGGTCAGGATTGCAGTAAAAAAACAAACAAATAGTTTTTAACTATTTAATGTCCGACCTTTCGCCCCACTTTGCAGAGCTTCATCAGAGCTGTTCAAAGGTTGATAGATTAAACAGCTATTACTAGAATATATTGTATAATTTACAAATTATGTAACATTACAGCCTAGGATTTTCTGTAATAAATTATTAACTAAAGTACACTCATTATATTTATAAAAAATATATTAAACATATATTTAATATGGATAACAAAAATGAAAGGAGG
>NW_027113494.1:962-2709 GCF_000696795.3 Halyomorpha halys
TGTTATTGTTGATGTAAACCTATTTTAATGATTCAAATATCAAAGAGAATTTTATATATATGCAAGAATTTTCACTATACAATCTTTTTTAATAAACGTCAAAATGTGTTATTTATATTTGTAAAATTGAAGGTTAAGATGATAAAAAATTGAAGGAAACGTGAAGCTTAATTAAAAATTTTTGTCATTTAGAAAGGAGCTCAAGTTCGAATCCGGCTATGACAGTTAATTATTTATTCTGTTATAATAGCGGTGAATGGAATCTGTACTCAGGAAATCCTGCCTCTATAGAGGCTTATATTATATTCTTAGTTGGGGTAAAATCTGGTGGTTGAGAGTGATCCTGATGTTTGGTTTCCTTACAAAGTACTGAATCAAATCCATTGAAGGTTTGTTGCAGTTTTACAAATAATTTTATTATGGCTTCGACACTTTTTTTTGTAAATTGCCTGTTAGAAATGAGGCTCATTGCCATTTTGTATTTGTATGTATACAAAATTTTGTATTTAAAAAAAAGGTTATTAAGTAATAGATTGATGGCAAGTGACTCAGCTACATAAAATAATTATTTATATGATAGTAGTAATTTTTAATATACCTTATAATTAAATTAAATAGTGTCCAAATTCGCCAACCACAATATAATTTCATTTTTCTATACTATTACACAAAGGTGGCAGACTTCACTAAGGACTACTAACTTACTACCAACTATAAACACACGATATCTGATGAGCCTTATCATTAGACAGGAGTCTTAATCCATAAATTTTCAGGCGAATCCCTTTCCTCATTCCCCTCTTGAAATTCATTTAAGAGATAACTTTAGTTACCTACCCACTATAAATTAAATCCATACGGTTTAGAAGAGAAATATTTTTGTTTCTAGGCTGTATTAGTTGTTACGGTAGTCGTTAAAATTATTAGAAGAGATCTAGTAATCAAAAATATTTTAGAATCATTAAAGAGACTAAAAACTAAAACTAAAACAAAATAAAAAAATAGTTAAATAAAACTTTAATACGTTAATACAGATAATAATAAAATAATTTAAAATACTAAAAATTAAAATTAAGACAATAAATGATACGTCCGTAATTATGTCTGTTTATTTTTAGTATTTTCCTATTTCTCCGGAGGGCGGCATTGTGTGAAAGTTGGTATCTGTTCATAATAATTAGTTATTATTAGTATTATTTGGAAAGCTATTATCCACGTCCAACCAACTGACGTCATTTTAGCTTTAACATCAACTACTTCCCTGGAATTCCAGGCTATCATATCGGAGCGCCCGGAGGCCCTAGACTAAGAAGGACCTCCTGAAGATCGTGCTCTTGGCCGGCGGCTGTACGACCATTAACTCGGCTAAAGGTTACTCTTTGCGAAACCCTCCCTCTCATACACAGTCAGTTAATTCAATTTATTGCCGTCGGCATCATAAACTGCCAGGCCCGCATCATAAAAGCTCCTTTGTCCTTTTATACTAGTGCTATGTGCCCTTTACTACCGTCTCTATAAAGCTAGTCAACCGGGCCAAAACAGCTAGGAGCCACGAAATATCTTGGTAGCAACGGCCAAATATGAACGACAAGCCATGTTGAAGAATAAGCGAGTTCCATAACTTACACAGTCAACTTAAAAGAGACTTCGAGAAGAGAATTCGTTATTACTAATGAGTAAATCACCTCCAAGTAAAAATAAATGAATTAATGTAAAGATGGGTAAACTAACTGATGGTACAATTTTT
>NW_027113494.1:4664-5009 GCF_000696795.3 Halyomorpha halys
CTAAGGCGGGATTCATTCATATTATTAAAATTTTCTATACACTAAGAATCTACATTTCTAGTCAAATATCAGCTTCATTATTGTTAGTCTCAATAATAAATTCAAAATAAAAATAACTATATATATAATAGACTTTTTCGAGGGACTTCCAAGTCCAATGAGGCTCTAAAACGTACCTTTCGATATAGCAGAGACTTCGAAAATAAATGAAATATATATACTATAAACAGCGTGATTCTGACCAAATCACTTCCTGGGACAACCGTTGGTCTATTAACAGTACTTCTTTACAAAGTTCTGAACCCCTTACCCTTCATTGGTTGTAGTGGTACAGATTTAAATATA
>NW_027113495.1:0-2194 GCF_000696795.3 Halyomorpha halys
AAAAAAACGCCCCAGCTCCCCCATATTCCCTCTACTCTTTATAATTATTATTGTTATCATTAATTTCAATGACCGAGTTTATTTTTCATCTTACCGCTATCTTCGATGTTATAGCTATCTCTTTTTACGGCTTACTATATCTTGGTACATACATATATACATGCTTCATAAAGGTTAGAAAGTAGATGGTGCCTGGAACTTGAGACCTCAAAAGGGGTGAAGAAAGTCATCTTCATAATAGGGGTGCAGGTATTTGGTGGGGAGAACAAGTCCGGCAAGTGGGTCTAGTATTCCTTTTTGCCAAACTCCGGTGGCAACCACGTACTAACCATGGTGAGAGAGTCAAGATTCAATTTTCGGGACCGCCGAAAAATGAATGTTAACTGCTTCAGGTGGGAATCGAACCTACAACGTTCCGGCACTGTGCCCCAACCCGCACGGCCATCACGTCCCTCATAGTAGGGGTAACCTAGCAACCTATTTTCTTATGCCCATATAATAATAAAATTCAATGTCTGATGAGCAAGGTATATAAAACTTGTAAATGAGGTCGTCCGTGAAGCCGGAATAGATGGAGGCGACTGAAGGCGGGCGGGCGGTAGTAGGAACCGGAGCGAGAGTGAACTGTGTGATATTTAATATCGAGCCCCCCTCCATCCTTTATGGCGGCAAATGTAATTCGTGAAATGTCTCCAGCTGTGAGCGGAAGCGGAAACCACTGCCTTCCCATCGTTTTTACATTTCCCCCTACAAACATTTAAGCCACGATGTTAGGAAGAGGTGTTTTGCTGAAAAAAAATCCCAGCTTTTTTACATTTTCACTAGCGCTAAAAACCTAAAAGAGCGTCCTAATATGTATATATGTGTGTATATATATATATATAAGTTAAGGTACAAGGGTACCTGATATCTCCCCTAATACCTACAGACCTACGTAAACACTGCAAATGTATATATAGAGATCAAAAGGAGTGTTTGAACCATTTCACGGTTCTATTTAACTTTTTTTTAAAGTTCTGCTTATGACGGAGCTTAACTTATATATATATTTTTCATCTTTAAAAGAACCCAAAATCAAGGTAGTATCCTTAGTCCCATCCTCTACACCGTCTATACAGCTGACATTCCAACCAATCCTAACACTATCCTCACCGATGACACATGTGTGCTCGCTGTTAATAATCACCCATTAATTGTATCCCAAAATCTCCAATCCCATATCACACCCCTCGAAGATTGGTGTCCTAATTGGAGGATTAAGATAAATTCCAACAAATCACCTTTACCCAACAAATGCCTATATTTTACATCACATCCCAATAGCTCAGGATTAAATACAGATATTTCAAAAACCCTCGGAGACGATGATTTGTGTTTTAATTTTTAAAATCAAATGGTTTACGGACAAAAATATAATATTGATTGGAAAATTATAATAAAAATAGAATAAATGAATAAAATGATAAATAAATAATAATAAAATAAAAAAAAATTAAATTAAACAAATATAAGCAAAATTAAATAAGGTATAATTGGCGTTGATGACCAATGATGTTTTTGCGCCACTAAAAAAAACAAAAAAAACAAACAAACAACTCTTTATCCAATTCAAACCGAACGTACCTCTCTGTTAAAGGTGGATGAACCAGGAACTGGACACCCCGAACCGATCTTGAAATAACAGTCCACAGTGCCCCGGGCCATGCTCACTAGGTCTCTCCAGCAGCTCCCTCCAGTAGTCATACTGATCATTGGAGGAACCATACACGCTAAACAACTAACCATTGCTCCTAGTTATGCACACATTTACTTTTGTTTTTTTAAAAAAATATAAATACTTTTTGATTTTTTAATATAAACCAAAAATCGCACAGAGAGTAACATAATACCAGTAAGAACAGGGCACACCTGAAATAACTCAGTACTTAGAAGTAATGGGCTATGACCAGAGACATCGCTATGGCTAGGATGGGAGGGGCGTCATTCTTCTCCATCTCAAATAATTCAAAACCCAAAAAAACAAAATTTGAGAAATATGATATTGAAAACCTAATTAAACCTGCGACTTACAAATTGCAAAGAGAAGTTTAAAATCAATAGTAATTGTATATTAACAACAATAAAAATATAAAGTGCAGGACAGAAATAAAAATATTGACTACCTGCTAGGCAGAACAGTTATGGTCTGGAAAAA
>NW_027113495.1:7454-7754 GCF_000696795.3 Halyomorpha halys
CATCTCTTTATATACATGCGATCAGCTGATCTCCTCAGTCAGCTGACATCGAAGTAACAGCTGACTGAGGCTGTAACTTATATATATATATATAAAGCGCTGATGATTCAGGAGCCCAATGAAACGTCTCCGGACTGCCAGTATTGGAACAACAGTTTGGCAATTAGCCATATTTTCCAACTATGCCCATATTTTACATCACACCTCAATAGCTCAGGATTAAATACAGATATTTCAAAAACCCTCGGAGACGATGATAAAACAATTGAATTTGTGTTTTAATTTTAAAAATCAAATGGT
>NW_027113495.1:7899-8305 GCF_000696795.3 Halyomorpha halys
GTAATTGTATATTAACAACAATAAAAATATAAAGTGCAGGACAGAAATAAAAATATTGACTACCTGCTAGGCAGAACAGTTATGGTCTGGAAAAAACAAAAAAATAAAAATAAGTAAAATAAAATAAAATAATATAAATCCTAAATGTTGGTTTCTACTTTTCCTTTCTTCATTTCACTCGTAGTCACTTCTACTGCAAAGCTAGTTCAAGATAGCTCTGGTGATTAATACAAATATGTTGATCACTCAGCTACAAAAACGATATGTAATGTAATGTGTTTTATAATAGTGCGTAAAAAAATTGTAACATTCAGTTATAAAACCGTTGTAATTATTAATCTTACTTTGTATTCTGTACATTTTAATGTTCATAATTAGTTTAAAAAATTCCCTTTTACAAAAAAAA
>NW_027113495.1:13990-17047 GCF_000696795.3 Halyomorpha halys
GTAATTGTATATTAACAACAATAAAAATATAAAGTGCAGGACAGAAATAAAAATATTGACTACCTGCTAGGCAGAACAGTTATGGTCTGGAAAAACCAAAAAATAAAAAATAAAAATAAGTAAAATAAAACCCTAAATGTGAGTTTCTACTTTTCCTTTCTTCATTTTACTCGTAGTCACTTCTACTGCAAAGCTAGTTCAAGATAGCTCTGGTGATTAATACAATTATGTAGATCACTCAGCTACAAAAACGATAAGTAATGTAATGTGTGTTACAATAGTGCGTAAAAAAATTGTAACATTCAGTTATAAAACCGTTGTAATTATTAATCTTAATTTGTATTCTGTACATTTTAATGTTCATAATTAGTTAAAAAAATTCCCATTAAAAAAAAAAAAATTATATATAAAACATATAAAAATATTTTTCACTCTTGGGCATGACTATGAGAACAATTAAGTATCAAACAACAAACGTCGCCCCAACATAATTGGTTTATTCATTTCTAAACCTAAAAAGGTTCTTATTAAAATAATTTGCGAATATCAAATCAGAAAATAATTTTTGGAAAATTTTTCGGTAATCCTAGATTGTACCTTTTTTAAATAAAAAAATACTCAAAGTAGTATGAACTCTTTTGATTTATTGAATTTTGTATTATTTGCGATGTCACTCTCTTATTACCTCTGCTTACTGTATTCAACGGTTATACAGCACAATATGTTACAAACAAGACCCCTCATTATGACCTTAAAATCCCATTTGTTCTTGATCTCTTACAATCCAAAATCTCAATCTTTTATCGGAACATTACTCATCACCCAAATCCTCTGGAACAATCCCTATCCAGCTCCAAACATCCCTATAATGTCCTTCACAGAGGCTAATAAAGTGCTAGTTAGATATACAAGGATACGCACTTAATTTTTAATTCTTGATCCTTTAACATCATCTACAACAAAGATTGCTATGGACTGACATAACTGTGGTGTTTATTTATTGTTATAAATAAATAATGAGAATTAAATTTTATTTAACATTATTATTATTGGAACAACTCGTCAATATTGATACAATATACTATTATTGTATTATTGTTACAATACACCCCATAGGCAGCAAATAGACGACCAGGACCCTGTTTCATAATACAGTACAAACTAATACTATTGGTCTTGCCGATTTAACTTAATACAATTACACTGACTTGTACAATAGTAACTTGTACTTTAGTACTTTTTAACTCCTGTAATATCACTAATAGTCCTCCCTATTAGTAAAAAATATAAGTATTAATGTAATTAACACGTTGTTTCTATACTTGTATTTTGGACTAATAACATTACCTTTCATTACGAAACAGGGCCCAGATTGGACTCAATCATATTCACCATGTTGGAAAAATGAAGCAGTGATATAACACGAGTAGCTAGAGAGCTGTAGTTGTTTGTTACTGGACACATATGTGCCAACTACATCTGCTCCACTAATACTAGGAGTACTAAATCCTTTAAGAATGTCACGCAACATAATAAAATATTATTTCAATATTTTGAGCTCAAGTTATTTGAAAATACTTACTAAAAACATAGCCCAAAGCAAGTTTAATTTCAATATTTTGAGGTCAAATTGTTTCAGAAGAAACCTTAGATTTCAGAGAATAATCTGTGATATCACACTTAAATATAAGTCGAGGGGTTTGCTTAAAAACAAGAAAATATAAACCTACTAATGAACAGGTAACTCCCTAAACCTGGGAGAAATGTACTCTTGAGCTTTTTGCTCATCTTCTTTTCCATGTATTTCATCTGTTTTGTTTATATATTTGTCTACCTTCCGGTAACTCTTTGATCTTGTTATTGCGGCTAGTTTATGTTATTATCCCTTTTACCTCTCAGCCTATACTCAATTCAGTTTTGCGTTGTCCTTGAGACTGTATGATTGAGCGTTTCTCTCAGCAGTACACCTCTAACGGTACAAGAGCCCGGAAGAAAAAAAAGGCAGTTATTTCACCCCAATTTTTGATTACTCTAATGAAAACTATGTATAACTACTTGTGAAAACTGATGAGCCAGCCAAGTAAAGGTAGGGGAAATAAAAAATGGCAGCTGTTTCAAAACCTTAAAAAACATAATGTCCTTTAATGTCCTTCACAGAGGCCCCGAGACCTATTGTAAACACGTCATTAAAGATCTGGCAGTCTTGCCGTTTAATTCATGTCTTTTTTTTTACATACTTCCTGATCATTTCTGTCATACGAGAGGGTTATCTAGAGGTAGCCAACCTATTTGATAGTGGAGCGGATCAAGCTTTCGTTCCGTAGAACCGGTACGAAATGAAAGTCAACAGGCAAACTCAAAGTCAACAACACCAGCCCTGCTCAACCCACTCGAACTAAAGCTCCATCATTGTTCAGTTGCCAAGGCGGTGCCTTAACTCCTTCGGCAACAAACGGCCTCAGCTTTACTCAAGTCTTGAGCATTTGTGGCTCTAGTGTTCCATTCCAGATTCCGCTGGTTATCAAAACCAGTGACACGAACGAGAAGTGCTGGGATCCCAGAGACCTGCATTTAATTTAAAAAGGATACAATTTTGCAGCTAGGATTCGGCTGAGCGCCTTTTAGATGGGACTGAACCCTATCCAACTGCATTTTCCCAGTAGAGTCAGCCCTCCTCCAGAACGCTGCCTGATTCTGCCTTCCTGGTTTCAGTCTGCGTCTGCTTTATCTTTTCCTATTGGTGGTTCGCCGATCCCGGATAGTCAACCCCTTCCCAAAGTAAACTGCGTCATCCCGACCACCTCCTTCCATCCGAAGATAAACTCCCTGTCATAAAGTCCGTATCAGCGAGAGCCTAATATATCCCGGTTTTCCTCAGTGACCACGGTGTTCTTCTATGGCAGTGCGAACACCATGTGCTTGTTGTTTTTGGGACCTCACATTTAGAGCACCGAGGATCGATGATGTTCCCAAAGCTTTGCCACATTTCCCGGAATCCACCATGTCATGTTATAATCTGGGTTGTCTGGTGAGAATATATATATATATATATATATA
>NW_027113495.1:20397-20677 GCF_000696795.3 Halyomorpha halys
CTAAGTGCAGTCCTAGACTCGATCAAAAGTCTGTTCTACATCAAGAATGACTCCCGAGTAGTATATTCCGCGCTCCAATGAAGACGAGACAACATGAACCACACGATGGCATTGCTGGATAGTGGAGTGGGAAGTTCGAAATCCGAACTGGTGGTCTGAGATTATGTAGTTGAAATTAAGGATGGGGTACAGGCGTTTCAAAATGAGTTTCTCAAGGATTTTCCCAATGATAGGTAACAGAGAGATAGGACGGGAAGGAAGGGTATGGCTTTTGAGATTT
>NW_027113495.1:20727-21795 GCF_000696795.3 Halyomorpha halys
TTTTCAGAAGCCTAGGAGAATTATTAGGTAATCCTAGGTATCCTATAGGTAGGGCCAGCAGACTAACGGAATAGGGATGGTTAAGCGCTGTTGTGATGTACTTGAAATAATCTGTCGGAGAGGTTAGAACGGATAATGTAGGGGGTAGGATTTTACGGATTTTGTATAGCAGTCCTAAGTGCAGTCCTAGACTCGATCAAAAGTCTGTTCTACATCAAGAATGACTCCCGAGTAGTATATTCCGCGCTCCAATGAAGACGAGACAACATGAACCACACGATGGCATTGCTGGATAGTGGAGTGGGAAGTTCGAAATCCGAACTGGTGGTCTGAGATTATGTAGTTGAAATTAAGGATGGGGTACAGGCGTTTCAAAATGAGTTTCTCAAGGATTTTCCCAATGATAGGTAACAGAGAGATAGGACGGGAAGGAAGGGTATGGCTTTTGAGATTTTGGAATCATTTGATTATGGATAATTTCCATGGGTCAGGAAATGATGTGGATCTGAGTACAGCATTGTAGATGTAGGTGAGGAATAGACCAGATTTTCGAGGAAGATATTTTAGAATATGTGATGAATTAAGTCATAACCAGGAGCTTTGTGGGAAGGGAACTTCTGAATGATGTTGGATATTTTTGAAGGATGAAATGCTTCAGGTGGAAGGGTCATTTGGAGTGGAGTATTCAATTCTTCTTCGATGTGGGTTGGATTAAGGATGTCAGGGTGTAGCTCAAATATTTAAGAACGGTGCTAACCGAATACCTGAGTTTTTCATCGTCCGATTTTGTCTATGTTTCTGATTCAGTAAGAAGAGGGTGATTAAACTTTTTGAAGTTAAGAAGCTTCTTAGTGGCCGTCCATAAAGATTTGTCAGTAGTTGCGAGGTTTTGAATTAAGTTAGTAAAATTTTGTATTTGGAATTTTTTAAGTTCTGTTTTGAGTTCGTTTGTCAATGTAGTATAATATGTTTTATCTGTTGGATATTTAGTCCTGTGCCACTTTGCTCTTGCTCTGCGTTTTTCCTTTAATAAGTTGCGAATAGCTATAGCAAGTTAGTACGTATGTT
>NW_027113495.1:21845-22344 GCF_000696795.3 Halyomorpha halys
ATCTGTTGGATATTTAGTCCTGTGCCACTTTGCTCTTGCTCTGCGTTTTTCCTTTAATAAGTTGCGAATAGCTATAGCAAGTTAGTACGTATGTTATTATTAATTTTACTGGTCGTCGTGTTGTCGTACATGCAAATTCTTATAAATTCTGTAAAGTTTTTTATTGCTTCGTCAATGTCATGTTTAGTCTTAAGTGGAGTTGGTGAGAGTATAAACATGTATGAATGAGTTCAAGATGATTAAATAATTTTTTTTATACATATATCTACTCGAAACGGTCATTAGCAAGGTATGCAGGTATTTTTTGTGGTGAGTTGTACTTCGCGTCAGTTTCTTCTTTCTGCAGTTTCGCAGACCTCAGAGCTGTCTTTACTGTTTAAAATGTTTCACCTATTCTAGTCCACTCATTGGCCAAAGAAGTGTACATTTTTTCCCTCAAGTGCTTACACCAATCCAATGGTGTAGTCTTATTGATTAATACACATCAATAATACACTTC
>NW_027113495.1:22394-22849 GCF_000696795.3 Halyomorpha halys
ATCCAATGGTGTAGTCTTATTGATTAATACACATCAATAATACACTTCGGTAAAAGGAGCCGTTCTAGCTTTAGTTGTATCGAAATACTTTAATTACTTTAATTTTGATAATGCATATAGATGTATAGACTTTCCACAGTTCGAAACCATGGCAAAAGCCTATATCCTATATCCAACTAGAACCTTCTTCCGTCAATTTAAAAACCGTCAAATAATGGTGCAAACAGTGGTGCACCACTGACGTTTAATTGGTCACCTGTCGTGTCGTCTTCCCACCAAGGTATGTCTTAAGTTTTATCTCTTATCTTTTCATTATTCCCTTCTCCTTCTCTATTCTTTTATTATTTTCCCACTTTATTTTTTTTGTCACTACATATATTATTATTATTATCATATTTTCTAATTACTTCATAGTCTTACTTTGTTTTACATTTTGTTTCTTTATTTATTTTTTT
>NW_027113495.1:22899-34417 GCF_000696795.3 Halyomorpha halys
GTAAAAGGAGCCGTTCTAGCTTTAGTTGTATCGAAATACTTTAATTCCTTTAATTTTGATAATGCATATAGATGTATAGACTTTCCACAGTTCGTAACCATGACAAAAGCCTGATCTATGGAAGCTTCTATATCCAACTAGAACTTTCTTCCGTCAATTTAAAAACCATCAAACAGAACTTATCGTTAACATATGCACAAATAGATTGTTACTTTTTAATAAATTAATGAATTTATTAAAAAGTAACAATCTTTAATTTTTTTCCGCCCCGTTTATGTTATTTAATATTTTTTAAATCATTTGTCGTCATCCTGTTTACCTTACCTTGAAACTTGTATAGTATTCTTAATCTTCCGAAGTTTCTTCATCTCTTTTAACGTACTTGCCACTCGCACCACTGACGTTTAATTGCTCACCTGTCGTCTTCGCACCAAGGTATGTCTTAAGTTTTATTCTCTTTTTTCTTATCTTTTCATTATTTCCTTCTCCTTCACTATTCTTTTATTATTTTCCCACTTTATTTGTTTTGTCACCATATATATTATTATTATTATCATATTTTCTAATTACTTCATAGTCTTACTTTGTTTTACATTTTGTTTCTTTATTTATTTTTTTACTTACGTATTCCATTAATTAAATTATTCATATTTCGTTTTTCGTTGTATCTATATTCATTTCTTATAATTATTTTATTTAATCATTCTATTTATCCTTTATTCACTGGTTGTTATAATTTTTTTGTTCTTAGCCCCGACGAAGGCTAGATATTTAGGCCGAAACGTTAGCACCTATAAATAGGTTTTTTAACTTGTTTGTGTTATCCTCTTACAGCACCCCAACTATCTTCTCCTCATATGTAAATATGTATAGTGTGTAAGTGTACATGAAATACTTTGATATCTTCTTACCAAAATTATTTACTGTACATGTTCTTGGTTTAATTAAAAATTAAAATCTGTACCGTTACAACCCATGAAGAGTCAGGAGTTCAGTACTTTGTACATGTTCTTGGTAAAATATAAATAGAATTTAAGCTAGGTACATTTAATTTCTTTTTTCTCACAGAATTTAACTTGGAATTTTCATATTATCCAAGTTGTTTCAAGTCATTAGAAAACAGTAACTCTAAATGTTTAGTAGTGAAAATTGTATGTCTTCTGCGATGGTGTATAAATTCAGGAAACATAATAAAATTCCTGTATCTCGTATTTCGTAGGTATCGAAAACAACGGGGAAGCTGATCAACCTACAATTGAAGCTAGAACGCCCCCTATTACCGAAGTAATACACATCAATAAGACTACACCATTGGATTGGCGTAAGCACTTGAGGATGACTGCAAGCTAACACCTTACTCGTATCTGTGTATAGCACAGAGGCTTGACACTCGTATCTGTAGATAGCACAGAGACTTGACTAGCCCAAAATTTTAAGACTTCAGTGAGAATTTGCGTCCACGTAACTACCCACCGTAAGCGGTAGAGAATATCAATATACTTAGTGGATCAGTACGTTCTTGTGTTATTATTTTTTGGAAATGCTGCTTCTCATTTCTTTGCCTTACCTGGACCTCTCCTCCTTCCTATGGGAAGGTATACCTTCTCTTATATCCTCGGAACCTGCGGCTATCACCCAGTAAGGACTTATATTCCCCTACATGTCTGCGGACTAGTGACCTGTTGAACAATGTTTCCTGTCTGCAAGGACCGGCAGCGAGTAGCCAGTCCGGACTTGTATTCCTCGAAATTTCCATCCTTGGAGGACTTACAGCTAGCCCCCGTAAGACTCATCCGGTCTATTTACCTCCGTATTGCCGAGGTCTTCTGGTAAACCTCACAGTTCAAATTGGAGTCAGATCTAACACGACCACCTCGAAATTAACTTATCTTAACCTATATAGTGTTGCATTCCGAACTAAAGGCATGGAATACACTACAAAAAGTATCTCTAGCTAAAGTATGGAAGATTCTGCAGCTTTTCCAAAATTATTCTCTGTTTTTAACTCATTTATGAGGATATAGTAGTTCTGTAATTAAATGACGAGTGAACATAATGCAGTAAAATTTCACTTTCTACAAGTCTATGCATATACAGCACCCATGAAAAATTTGAAGGAAATGTGAGATGGTAAGGTTTTAAGTTGTGTTGAGTTGACGATGAATGAACCTGTATTTACAAACTAACATATGATGATATTTCATATGCTTTATTTTCCCATACGATATTTTCATAATTCCACAATTATCCACCAAATTTTAGCATTTTTATTACTTTAACCATTTACATTAATGGCCCAATCAGGAAGCGAATGCATAAATTGCATGATTCGTAAGGAGTCTCTCTGCGGCACCTGTGGCGGACAGCAGAAGATCAAGAAAAAGAATATTAAAAAAGGCTGTAAGAAGAAGAGTATTAAAAAAGGCTGTAAGAAGAAGAATATTAAAAAAGGCTGTAAGAAGAAGAATATTAAAAAAGGCTGTAAGAAGAAGAGCAAGCCCAAGCGCCAACTGGTCTGCCCCTGTTGCAATCAGAAATGTAAACCCGCTCGCAAACCCCGCCCGCAGAGGTGTAAGCCAAAAAAGAAAAAAGCGTGCCCGATCCAACGATGCTAGGATCGTTTATATGTAAAAGTCCAGAAGAAGGAGTGTAAACGAGGGAGATGGAAGGTGTATCCGATGCAGGAGCTGTGGGAAACAACATCCCACATCTTGTCCCATATGAATTTCCCACAAATCACAAAAAAATAAATCTGTTTGGTGCTGTAAGTGTATATTGTTATACAGTTTTTTGTCAATTTCATCTGAATAAAATAGATTAATTCGACTAAAATGAATTATTTGTTGGCTTTCTGGTTACTTTGAATGGTTAGCCTCTGACAGTATAATCATTCAAAGTAACCAGAAATTCCGTCAGGTAACTCAATTAATCTAAAAGTAGCCAACAGTAATAATTTCAAATTTCTTTAAAGAATATTTTATTTATCATTATTTAGAAAAATTGTGTTTATTAAAAAATCTCAGTACCTATTAGACGTATCAATTACTATGAGCACAAACATTGAATTGCTAGTTAAACTCAATATGAAGTAGTTTATTATCGTAGGAATTCCAATTTCCAAGAAATTTGATAAAATAAATTCATAGTTTTGGATTTGATATTATTTGAAAAAAAAAATTAGAAAAACTATACCTCGGAAACTACCTAACGTAAATTAACTAAGAAATTCAGCCACTACCGGATATCTCTTTAGCGCAAGGGCATGTTACGACGATATAATGGATTAAAGTCCGTACGGCAACCGCTCAAAACCTAAGGAAGGCGGTGTCGGACGGAAAACTTTACCGGAGAAACTGATGATTAAATCACTTTCTAAAGGGGGTGACCGACTAATAAGCCGAATAGAAGAGAAGTCTATTGAAAATCTACTCGATAGTGAAGATGCGGAGGCATTAAAAGCAGTGGTCGTCTGCAGAGTGAAGTGCAACACTTTCCATCAGATTCAGGTGGACGAAGAGACCCCTTGGATAGTTATCAAGGAAAGGTTTAAGAAGGAGTTCGGAGGAGGACGATGGGTCCTAGAGGAGGATATATTTAAGGTTATCTGGGAGACGAAAAAACTAAAACAGTCTAGTGGGCAATATATGTCGCGGAACTCCTAGTACGCTTTAACGGATAACAAGATAAATTCAGCGAGATGATAGAAACAATCCAAGTACAGGGTCAGATGCAATTCCTATCCATGGTACTGATTCAGTTAGCAAGAGAGCTGGGGAAGAAGGAAAGATTTCCGAGAGAGTGCTCTTTTGTGGAAATTGCTAATGATCTCATAGAAACAAGTCCTCGTCAAAGAGGCTCGTATGGAAGTAGAAATTCCAGGGTGAACCCGGATAAAATGTCAATGGGCAAGAAAAATGCCCAACCTTTGGAGAAGGAGAGGGCTAGTAACCAAGAAAATAGAAGAAGCATGTCTAAATCCAGAAACAATAGTCGGCGGGAGGACCGCAAATGTCATGGTTTTGGAAAGATTGGGCATTTAGTGGCGCATTGCCCGCTTAAGAGATGCTTCGAATGCGAAAATGAGGGAAATATATCCAAACAGATGGAGATGGAACCAATGGAGATCAACGCCCAACCGATACGGAGGAGCTACCGGAGGTTGAGTCGATCATCAGGAGAATCCAATGACCGAAGAAGGAGCTGAAGAGCCACAGAAGCAAGTCAAGGGGACAGAGTGGAAACAGCAGAATGGAAACAAGGGAACAGAGTTAGATGGAGGCGATGAACTAGACAGAAGAGGACGCGAGAGATCTAAAAATGTCGGCAAAGGAGCGACCGCACACTGCTGAATTATAACATGAGAAAGAAGAGGGGCGGTTTGCCTATAATAGAGATAGAAGGAGTGAGGTGCCTGGTGGACTCCGTTAGTTCCAGTACCATCAAGCCCTAGATATACTGTGTTATGGAGAGAGGACACACCAGATTCAGGAATGTCAATGTAAATTAATCTCCCTGGGTGGCCCTTGTGTGGTAGAGGTAGAGGTGGAGATAGGTTTGACTGTATGGGGATTTAGTGGAAAGAGGGTACACATCGTAGGAAGAATGCCGAGGGAATACAAAATGATAATGGGGTGTGACCTGCTTGGGAAGGTGGGTGCTTGGGTTAAGAATATCAAGGGAAAAGGGAGAATTAAGTAAATGGACGAATTTTTAAGGTTTTTTTTTTGGGCTATATGATTTCCAAGGAGGGAGTGAAACCTGATGCTGATAAGTTGCGGCTGTACAGAAGATGGTCATGCCTAGGGATGTGAAGGTAGTTCGGAGGTTGTTGGGAACATTGAACTATTACAGGAGATTTGTGCCAGAAATGGCGGTGTACCTCGTCAAACTCAACAATCTACTGAAGAAAGGCCGAAAAAGTGATGATAACTCCACTAGAAGACAACATCAGACGGTATATGTACAAGCTGCAGTGGGACCCAGTGCTTCTGTTTCCAGAATTTCTCGCCAATTCACTATCACAACAGACACGAGTGAGTAAGTCTTGGGAGCAGTGTTATTTCAGGAGAGTGTAAGGGAAGATCGGCCAGTATAACGCATTGCTTTATAAGGGAAGCTTCTCGGACAGCATAATATGGAAATTATATACAAACCAGGAAAAGAAAATGTAGGAGCTGATTGATTGTCGCGAGCAATAATAGTAAATGCAGTAGAGAAGGAGGCTGAGGAACCGTCTGGTGCCATGAAACAGTTTCTGCGGGAATGGACGCATAGAGAGGAAGAAAGAACACGATGAAGCAGAAGAAGATGATTGGGAAGAATCGTCGAATAACGAGAGTTCGGCAATAGAATTACCAGGAGAAATTGAGGAAATAGAAGAAATAATTAATGACAAGAATAGACAAATTACATGGAAGACGAAAACTGCAGGAATGACCAAAACTAAATATAGTGAGTACAGGAGAAGTAAAATAGCGACGATCTGGACCCTGTTTCATAATAAATTACGAACTAATACTATTAGTCTTGTCGATTTAACTAAATACAATCACACTGACTTGTATAGTAACTTTTACTTTAGTATTTTTTTATTTCTGTAATATCAGTAATAGTCATCCCTATCATAAAAATATAAAATAAAAAAAATAGTATTAGTATTATTACCACACTAGTTTTTACATTTGTACTACGAACTAATACTATTAGCTTTCATTATGAAGCAGGGCCCTGTACGTTGGGAATGAAAGCGTTTGGGAGAAGATCAAGTGCCTATGGCGTGATGAACTGATAGGAATGGACAGGACATTCTTCCGTTGCAAACTAATGGTGGAAACCCTTTTGGAAGAAGAACAACAACAGGAAGTCGCTCTAGAGAATCATTAAAATAAGAACACTTGAAGCAGCGGGTTGTCTTGGTTTTGGGTTATTCAGTTACCAGGTGCTGCCCGCCAAAACTCTGACAATACCGGCACTGGACCGGGGAGCCGTCCTCTTTACACGTGCTTAATCTGAAGCGCACATGGTCTAGCTATATCATGTCTTTGTTCTTTGGTCACGGGAATGCAAATTGTCACTTTACTCGCACTGAAAACTGTAACTAAGACTAACCTGAAGAATGTCTTCCAGTGGAGCCAGGAGGAGTAGTACAAGCGGAACCACAAACATTGGTCAACACTAACTGACTGAAAATTGAGAATGGAGATTACACTTTAACCTTTAAGAAAATTAAAGTAACTCTCTATACACAATCTTAAAAAACATTTATAATTTTTTTTTCATACCCTCCTGTAAAAAAATAGTTAATATTAAGTACAATATAAGTTAAGTATTGGCGAAAGCAAAATGTCAAAAAAAGAGAAGAAGGAATCAGATGTAACACGTTTGAACTGCTGTAACATACTGCCTTTATTGGGTTCAGCACATCTTTATATATACACATGATCAGCTGATCTCCTCAGTCAGCTGACATCGAAGTACCAGCTGACTGTAACTTATTAAATAAAAGAAGATATACAAGCGCTTAATCCTTGTTTTACCTGGAGATATTTTAAGGTTGATTAGTGTGCTTCCACTATGTGTGGAGCGGCACAGGCGTTAATTGCGGTTCAGTTATATATTAAGCAGGGAGGGTCTGATTTGCTGGTGGCGAATTATGAGTATACTCAGCATTCAGTGTAAAGGTCCAGACTGCAGCGCATAAACCCATACCCTCAGCGAGCACATATACCAGAGAGACAGTTATTTGCTACCTTGCAGCTCGTGGTGAAGGGGCGATTTCCCTCAGCAGTGGGTTGGTACAGGCCATAATGGACTTACTTATCCTTTCTTTGCCTGAAGGGCATTATAAGGTAGGTTGTGGGATCTGCTGTGTGCAGGGGAGCACTGTGGCGCTTATTCGTCGTCTGCGTTAAGTATGCGCCACATTCACTCAAATAAACGAACAACATCCTGAATTTAAACTTATATTTTTTGGTAATCTATCTTATTATCGTTATTTCTGAAAAAAATACAAAACATTTCTAGGATAGGACTTCTAAATAAGTAATGTTTTTAGCTTTGTCTGCTGTTGATATCACAATTATATGATTATTATTATTATTCAGTTTAGTTTTATACCATATACCCGTCGGTTGTTAAGTCCGATTTAAAATGGCAATCCTGATTATGAATTTACCTCATTAGAGGGGTTAAAAATGATTGTATTCAAAATAATACCCAAAAGCTTAAAACAAACAGTTCTTATAAAAAGACAATTTACAACGATTAGTTATTTTACTAAAATATACAACATTTCACAAAATGTCTCATCTTACACACAACCCAAATACTGAATGAACCTCAACAAATGATAACATAATATGCGCAATATCAAATCGAAAATAGCAGCATATATGAGGAAGTAATAAACTATCCCTTTACCAAAAATTCCATGGAAGTTGCAATATATTCCAAAAAATACGAAAACGTAACATAAATCAACCATATTACGACTTCAATGTCAAGATAAATAACCTGTATAACGAGAAAGCCGAAAAGTTTAAATGAATTCATTCATGGACGCATGATTTGAAGCTCAATGGTATTTTTTTTTCTAAAATACTTTTTATTTATTGATAGATATTACAATCTACCATACAGTTGTGGACAATAGGTAATAGTGATGAATGATCACATTCATTCTAAAATAAAATAAAATAAGAATAAAAATAAATAAATGAAAAAAAAAATCTCTTGATAGTAATTTTTAAAAATACATCTAGTAAAATGATAGACTTCAATCGAATCAATAAAAAAATTGAAAATAAATCAATATGTGTGCATGCATTCTCGAAATGTCATGTTTACCTTTTGATTCGTATTCAATATAGGAGAATTGTTAAAAGGTATATAAAATCGATAATTAAACATGAAATCTCCAAATCGGTGTACATCAATATCCAAGCAAACCAAATAGTTAAAATATTTTTTTTTTTAAGTCAGAGGTATGCAGGTGCCTTCAGCTTTGGTCAGTTCCGATCGTCTAAATGAATCGCTTGGTCTTCGCTACAGAAACTGATTACCACCTATTTTCGGGCAACATTTTCTAATGTGGTTGGATATGATTCGAAGCCGTACGCATCACTCCATCCACATCTGGTAGAAAACACCCCTTTTCTCGCGACAAGACACTTACTCTTGGGCACTTGGTGGACATCTCTTCTATTCTCAACCTGTTAAGGAAGACTGTGGTGAATCTCTTCACTGCGTTCCAATGCTGGTCTGGGCGTAGCATATGGCTCACCACGGTTTCTGGTGTGATGTATCCTCCACACACTCTCGCCAATTCACTTCTTTCTTCCGCAAAGCGAATAAAAGCGCAAAATACATGCACCGCTGTTTCCTCAACTGTCTTATAGCCAGGGATTTTGCGGTGTTGTCTAGTTTGAATCGGTACTGGTATGTTTGGCCAACAATTGGGTTACATAGAAATCCACCTCACCATGGTGGCGACCATACAACAAGCCTACATCGGGTATTAACCTACGATTCACCAGGACCTCTCCCTAGGACCTCCAACGTATGGCATAAGCAGTGAAATTAAGGATGCTGCTTTAGCAGATTTGGTGCTGATGGGTGTATTCCGTGTGAAGATTGAAGCGGAGACGTGCATCGATTGTGACTCCTAGGTATTTTAAGCAAGACTGGGAACGAATTTCGTGCATACCTACCGTGACAGTGATGGACTCATCAGTTTGCTTTCTGCTAGTTAGTTATGAGGAGAGCCTCAGTCTTGTGATCTGCAAGTTCTACCAAACATAACCAACTTCGGACCGTTGCAATGGGGTATGCATGCGATGGGGGTAACTTCTTCCAAGTACTACGCCGCTTCTATAACTGCAATGTCACCTGCAAATTTTATTTTTTTATATATTTATTTTCACTTTTCTCTGCCTTATATGCTATACAGGTGTGCAATAGCAATTCAGTATTACATATTCATCATCAAACTTCTGCTAATAAATCAATTTACAATTTTAATGATTCATGTACAGTTTTCTTAAAGGTTTCATTAGTTTTCAATCTTAAGGTTCAGTCTTCTGCGCCTCTTCCGTCCACAGGCATTCCAGGAGCTGGTGTTCTTCTTTGACGAATTGAAGTGGATTGTATAATTGTTTTCCATCCGTATACACATTCTTTGTAATACGGGTAGTCGTTCTCTACGAGGGCGTAGAGTCCGGTTTCCCTCAGCAATCTGACCCGTAATGCACCAAAGAACACCACAACTAGGGCATAGGGGGTCGATATCCATCCCGTGGCTCGAAATCCCCCATACCTCGTGACAAATTGAGAGATACAGGAATCTGGGATAACTAACTTTGCTTCCATCCGTCACTGCACAGTGGAAAAATATTTCTTCAAGGTAGCACCTTTTGGGCTTGTCATCCAACGCCGTTTCCATTCTTCGGTGGTGTTCTCCCGGAGAATGGTTTTCCATTTACTTGGGCTCTCATCAGCCCTCACCTGAAGATTGCCCCGCAGACCTGCCGAGCCCTCTCTCTTGAATTTAAATATCATCATTTCGTCATCTGCTAATACCTAAATTGGCTCCCTTCGGCATTGTCAATTTTAAGATTGCGCCGTAAATGACGTACCACAGAAGAGGCCCTACTGCAGTGCCCTGTGAGACACCACCAGTCACCTCATATTTCCTTTAGCCAATGTCTGAAAGATAAAACGGAACTCTATCTTTGAAGTAGTCTGTGAGAACTCTCATAAGATAGACTGGCACCGCCATAATCGCTATTAGTAAATGTTTAAAAGGTAAGATAAGTAAGGCTTCCACGGAGGGATTAGGGGAGGGGGCGGGTATCACACTCATTTCCAGTTTTCGCTGAATTTATAATATTGCTCCATAATTTTAAAATAAGATGGTACATCCTACAATGATGTTTTATAATTCTAACCGATTTTTACTGTTTACCGTGCCAAGAGTAAAATAAAGTAATTTCACCTATTTGGACTAAAAATAAACAAACAAAAATACCTAAAAAGAATTTGATAACATGCTTAGCGCAACCAAAATTATGTTCATTTAGGTGTCTCAGCATCATCCTATCACTTAATATTTGTAAAAATACTCAAACCTTTCTTAAAGCAATAATTAAATAGGACACAAAAATTTGAAGCAATATAAAGTAATACAGAAACGATAATTGTTCTTTCAGAATAAGTTTGTTAATTTTAGTTTACGTTAAAAGTATTTTGCGAGAACGAAATAATTTTATTTTTTTAGAACTATGTTAACTGTTATTTGCGTTGATACTTCCTTCTTACGTGATTTGGAGTGTTTAATATTATTTTATATTTTTTTATTTAAATTAAAAGATATAACTTAATATTATAGATTCAGTATTGGATGGGCTTACATTTATTTAATGATTTGTAATGAATAACTCTTCTTTATTTTGATATATCAGTTATAACGATTCTGGACCATTGCCCCATCATCATGTAATATTTAAAATTAATAAGATCTCCTTATTTAGTCTTAAGTATATATAAGTCCCAAGAATAATTATTGCTGTCTGTTTGTTTTTAAATTAAGTAATAAATACAATTTTATTTATAAAATAAGGTGAAATACATTAATACCTTATGTTAACAAGGCTTAACTTAAGGTTATCCTGATTATTTGTAGGATCAACTTTCTTTGGAGGACCTGATTGCAGTGCGCTTGGACCAGAAGATTGTGGGTTTGATTCCCAATAGGGTCAGTCAATATTTATTTCACGGTGATATCGAGAAATGAATCTTGATACTCCCACTCAGGGCCGTATAGGTCCTCAAGGGAGAACTGGAGCTAATAAATAACTTTTGTTTTTTTTTTGTCTGAATACTTTATTTTACTATTTCAGAACGATTTTACTTATGATATCGTTTGAGAATGATTGTATATAATATTTAAGGGTAGATTTTTTCAAATTTTGAAACAACTGAGTCCCGTTCAGTAAGCTCGACCTCATTTAAAATTCCTGAATTTGCTGTTTACGTATTTTGGATTGAGGTTTCCTGATACATATTTTACCGCAAGTAAAAGAAACTAGATATCTATTACAGTGAACAGTGTATAAACTCCTTCCCGTCGTAGAGACAAAAAATAATCGATTAGTAGTAGCTAAGGCAGGGAGCATTCGGCAAAAATTGAGGGACTCGCTCACAAACTGCCCTTCAAATCTGAAATATTGATGAGCTTCGTCAAGGCTGAGATTCGTATACCTTTCAGTAAATTCCTCTCACTTATTAAAATAATGTGTAATGTAATAAAGTATAGACATTCATGCAGAATGTGCTGACCTACTAAGTGTGATTTAGGCTTATTTCCTTAAGAAGGGTTGGCCATTTTATTTCAAAAACTGTTATAAGTTGATGTTCATGTTTCCATTTTACATAGAAGGAAAAATCAAACTTAAAATTCATATAACTGCTCGTAGATTCCGACTATAGCAACATTTACTAGACAAACGGTCTAAATTGCCAA